>NC_091978.1:57969348-58148449 GCF_044704955.1 Pristiophorus japonicus | reverse complement strand
CTTACAAAAAGAGCCATCATCAATCAATAAATCAACCAATAAATCAATCAAAAAAAATTAATGAAAAATAAATGTTTAAAAAAAAAAAATCAATAAATAAAACATTTTCTACTTACTGACTGCAGCATCGGGAGTCCTCCAACAGCGTGCTGGGACGCCCCCCCCAGCGTCTCTATCTCTCTCACTGTCTGTGTTTCTGACAGCAAGGGGTGGAGGGGATGGGGAAGTGAGGAGAGGAGAGGAGAGAGGAGAGACGGACGGAAGGGGGAGAGAGAGAGAGAGAGAGAGAGAGAGAGAGAGAGAGAGGAGAGAGAGAGAGAGGAGAGAGAGGAGAGAGAGAAAGAAAGAAAGAAAGAAAGAAAGAAAGAAAGAAAGAAAGAAAGAAAGAAAGAAAGAAAGAAAGAAAGAAAGAAAGAAAGAAAGAAAGAAAGAAAGAAAGAAAGAAAGAAAGAAAGAAAGAAAGAAAGAAAGAAAGAAAGAAAGAAAGAAAGAAAGAAAAGAAAAGAAAGGAAAAGAAAAGAAAGGAAAGAAAGAAAGAAAGAAAGAAAGAAAGAAAGAAAGAAAGAAAGAAAGAAAGAAAGAAAGAAAGAAAGAAAGAAAGAAAGAAAGAAAGAAAGAAAGAAAAAAGAAAGAAAGAAAAGAAAGGAAAGAAAGAAGAGGGAGGCTGAACGGGCCGGGCCCAGCCAGGCCCAAGACTTCGAGCTTAGACTTACCGGAGTGACAAGTAGGTGGCGTCGGGTCCGGGGTCCGGGTCGGGGTGGAGGGGACGGTCGGAGGTCGGGATCGGAGGGGAAGGTCAGGAGCGGAGGTCGGTTGGGGGGGGGGGGGGGGGGAGGGAGGAGGTCGGGAGAGGAGGCGGGGGGAGATCGGGTGCGGAGGTCGGTCGGGGGGGGGGGGGGGGGGGGAGGAGGTCGGGAGAGGAGGCGGGGGGAGATCGGGTGCGGAGGTCGGTCGGGGGGGGGGGGGGGGGAAGCGGAGGGTCGGGAGCGGAGGTCAAGTCGGGTCGGGTTTTGGTCCGGAGGAAGCAGGAGCTGGGCGTGGGAGGCAGCCTTATCCACGCAGCCCCAGTGAGGCCATTCGGCCAGGGCCGTGTGCTTCGGGCCCCTCCCACACAGTTTTGGGCGCCTGGAACTACTGCACATGTGCGCCCACTGTAGCACACCTGTGCAGAGGTCCCGGCACTGTTTTCAGTACAGGGACCTGGCTCCGCCCCCCACAGCTCGTGCTGCGCTGCGCCCAGCTCCAGAGGGCCTGCAGGAAGCCGGAGAATAGATACGTTTCTTTTTAGGCACACTTTGTGGTGTGAAAAACGGGCGATTAGGTCGGGGCTGCGCTGTTCTAGGCGCGGCCTGAAACTTGGGCCCAATGAGAGGGCTTGACAAGTTGGATGCAGAGAGTATATTTCCACTCATAGGGGAAACTAAAACTAGGGGGCATAGTCTCAGAATAGGGACCGCCCATTTAAAACTGGGATGAGGAGGAATTTCTTCTAATAACATAAGAAATAGGATTAGGAGTAGGTCATACGGCCCCTCAAGCATGCTCCGCCATTCAATAAGATCATGGCTGATCTGATCATGGACTCAGCTCCACATGATTCCTTATCCTTTTATCATTTAAGAAACTGTCTATTTCTGTCTTAAATTTATTCAATGTCCCAGCTTTACAATCCTGAGAGAAGATTCCATTGGCCTTCCTGATCACTTGCTGTACCTGCATACTATCCTTTTGTGTTTCATGCACAAGTGTACCCCCAGGTCCCTCTGTACTGCAGCACTTTTCAATCTTTTTCCATTTAAATAATAACTTGCTCTTTGATTTTTTTTCTGCCAAAGTGCATGACCTCACACTTTCCAACATTATACTCCATCTGCCAAATTTTTGCCCACTCACTGAGCCTGTCTATGTCCTTTTGCAGATTTTGTGTGTCCTCCTCACACATTGCTTTTCCTCCTATCTTTGTAACGTCAGCAAACTTGGCTACGTTACACTCAGTCCCTTCTTCCAAGTTGTTAATATAGATTGTAAATAGTTGGGGTCCCAGCACTGATCCCTGCGGCATCCCACTAGTTACTGGTTGCCAACCAGAGAATGAACCATTTATCCCGACTCTCTGTTTTCTGTTAGTTAGCTAATCCTCTATCCATGCTAATATATTACCCCCAACCCCGTGAACTTTTATCTTGTGCAGTAACCTTTTATGGTGTTATACAGAAGTTATTTTGATGTTTCCAGTAAATTAACATACTTTCATTAAGCTAAATCAATCGTGACAAGTTTTGTGCGTAATTTTGCTGCTGTCTTGAGTAGTCTTTTTAATAATTTCATCACCATGGAATCAAGCTACCTGCAGCATTACTATCTTATTTTTTCACCAAAACACCAAAAAAGATTACCATCCAATGATTCCTTTTTTTTTTAAATCATGTGTATCATGGCCAATTTTTTCTTATTTGTTATCAGTTTAATTTGGCAAACAGTGGATGGCGTGATGGCGATGCACAATGTATCAAAGATATTATAAATGAAAGTTTGTTGAATGAGCAGTAAAATACACAATATGCATAATATGAGCAACAGAATCAAGAGTTACTTCCGGTTGTAATCTAATTAAGGTGCCCTGGCTACAATCAAAAACTGCACGTGGTTATATTTAGAGAAAGGGAAACTTCAGTCTTTGGCATCAATGAACTTTTAGGTACTATTTTTCTTGGAAAAAAAAGCTTCTGTCTTCCAGTTGCCACAAAAGTTTAAGAATGTTTTGGTAATTAGGAAAGTCTACCAAAAAAGTGTCTCTTCTTACACGGCACCATTTTGCAACAAAAATCAATTTCAGCAATGAGCAGCTTGTGTACTCTTGCAACAAATCTCGAGTATTTGACCCGTGTCGCATACCAGTCACCAACCCAATTCTCAGCCTCAAATTCGTATCAACAAATCTTGGGGGGAAAATCCAAAATATGATGCACTGCAGCTGAAACTTAATTTAAAACTGGAGTGGAAGATTGTCGAATTTAATGACAGTTCATATTATCCTGATTCTCCATTTGCTTTGTTACCTGCCAAGTCATGCTGGCATAAATGTCAAGATTACAGAACCAAAAAGGCTGAGAGAATTCCTTTCTCTCTTTTTCAATTGTGATTCTTCTCTCACCTCTAACGTCCCTATCTTATCAGTCTTTCTTGATTTTCTCCATGTCATTGACAGTACTAGTCATTGCCCCTTTGAACATTCCTCTCATTCATTCAAGCTCCAAATATGCCATATTCTGCAAAATATTCCTCCTCCACATATTCTCACTATGTTGAAATCAAGGCTCAGGGCTGTGTTCTACTCTAATTTCTATTCCAGCACTTCAAAAATAATTTATCCCCTCTTCCTACAGTCTGCCAAGTTTTCAAACCCAAGACTATCACCACCTAACAATTCTTCAATTCACCTGATCGTCTCCATTTTATTGAAAGTTGCAAGATTCTGAAAGGGATCGACAGGGTAGATGCTGAAAGGTTGTTTCCCCTTGCTGGAATGTCTAGAACTAGGGGGCACAGTCTCTGGATAAGGGGTAGGACATTTAAGACAGAGATGAGGAAGAATTTCTTCACTCAGAGGGTTGTGAATCTTTGGAATTCTCTACCCCAGCGGGCTGTGGATGCTGAGCCTCTGAATATATTCAAGGCTGAGATAGATAGATTTTTGGAGTCTAGGGGGAATCAAGGGATATGGAGATCGGGCAGGAAATTGGAGCTGAAGTCGATGATCAGCCATGATCGTATTGAATGGCGAAGCAGGCTCGAGGCTCCTATTTCTTATGTTGGTAGTGTCTTGCACTATGAGATTCGGCTCTTCACTTAGCTTTCTCAACAGTAAAAATCATTGGATCACTCGAGGTATCTGGTCATAAATGACCAGTTAGTACTAACCAACATGAAATTTCACCCAAAAGGTGTTGTTAGTACAAAAGGCTAGAATAATTAAAGTAAAAGAACCCTTACCAATGCCAGGAGAAACCACGCGCTCATAGTGATAAGGATTCACGCAGACGCTGTCACATTTCAGGTCAAATGCATACTGACAATATTTTACATGTTTGAGTTCATTTTTGTGAAGGTCAGGCCATCTCCAGAGCCTAGCGTAAATCACATGTGGAAAACCTTTACGTCCAGCCACCTGGGAAAGAATGATTTTTTTTTAGAAAGGACATCATAAAATGTACAATTGCTTCATAAAAAGGGAATGACAAGGCCATTAATACAGAAAAGCACACCAAAAATAAACCATAGGAATTAATCAATATACTGAAGAAAAACTTATTACAGGAATTGCCACCAAAGCTTGGTTAGTCTCTAGCTCTAACTCAATTCTATCCCAGGATCTACAATTCTTGATTCGCCGAATCATCTTTCTCTCCTACTCTTTAACGTTGGTGGCATCTTGCACTGTGAGTTCTAATCCTTCACCTAAATTTCTAGATCTAAAACACCTTTGTCATTGCAAGTTGATCTCGAAGTGAAAGTGAGTGAAAAGTGAGGAGACACACTGGAATGTATACAGCCTTCAGAAACACGTTGAAAAAGTGATCAGTAGGACAAACAGCAAGCTGGAAACATGCATAAACAAAACAGCAAGATATTCTTCCACTGTTATATAAATGAAAACAAAGTCATGAAGACCCGAGAATTCTGAAGGATGCAAATGTGTCCGAAACAAGGACATGCATAAAACAGTTAATGCACTCAATGTTACTTCTACAAGAGGACTGCAACAAATTACAGGACGACCTTAACAAATTTGCAGAATGGGCATGTAATGGGCAAATGAAATTCAACAGAGACAAATTTGAGGCATTATATTTTGGTAGGAAGGATAGGGAGGTCATTTATTACTTGGAGGTAGGGTAGAGGAACAAAGGAATCTTCGAGTACAAATACACAAATCACTAAAAGTAGCGACACAGGTTAACAAGGCCATTAAAAAAAGTAAACCAGGCACTAGGGTTCATTTCTAGAGGTATAGAATTGAACAGTAGTGAAGTGAAGTTATGCTAAACTTGTATTAAACCTTGGTGAGACCACACTTGGAGTACTGGGTACAATTCTGGTCACCATATTATAAAAAGGATATAGAGGCACTGGAGAGGATGCAGAGAAGGTTTACAAGGAAGATACCAGAAATTTGAGGGTATTAATTTCAGGAAAGAATGAATAGGCTGGGTCTCCTTTCTCTTGAAAAAAGATTAACGGGTGACTTAATAGAGGTCTTTAAAATTATGAAATGTTTTGATAGTGTGAATAGAGAGAATGTTTCCACGTGGGGAAGAGTATAACTAGAGGCCATCAATATAAGATAGTCACAAAGAAATCAAATAGGGAATTCAGAAGAAACTTCTATACCCAGAGACTGGTGAGAATGTGGAACTTGCTGCCACAGGGAGTGATTCAGGCAAATAGTGTAGATGCATTTAAGGGGAGGCTAGGGAAGCATATGAGGGAGAAGGGAATAGAGGGTTACGCTGATAGATTTAGATGAGGAAAGATGGGAGGAAGCTCAAGAGGAGCATAAATGCCAGCATGGACTGGTTGGGTCGAATGGCCGGTTTCTGTGCTGTGCATCCTATGTAATCAAACATCCACTAATGAAGACATGAGTAACATAATCAATAAAATCAAACATAATACAAACAGGATAATTTTTTTTCAAATATCTGTTCGCAGGATGTGGGCTATGCTGGCTACGCCACATTTACTGTCCATTCAGAGTTGCCCAAGAGACTGTTTTTACAACTGAGTGGCTTGTCAGTCCACTTCAGAAGACATTGGGGTGAAAATTGCAGTTGGAGGCTTGCCGTGGGCGAACGGCTCCAAACCACAAGAGAAGTACACACCTACCTGATTGCTCCGGACCTTCGAAGACTTGCGCTCCAGGTCCTGCAGGCGTACACCTGCGTAAAGGCCCACGTATCCCAGGGGTGCATGCGGTTCGCAAGCGTCCCTGGGATCACGTAGGCCAGCCCAACCAATCGCAACCATTTACGTATGGAATCCCCATAAGCATAATAGGAATCCCTTAAAAAGCATTTTCACAGCACTTAATTAAAAATAAACCATCACATGTCCAAAATAAATTAAAATACAATTTAAACATTTAAAACAAAAATGCAATTTTTACCAAGCACAAGAGTTTCATGGGCATTCGCTGGGCACTGGTTGCGTCAGTGAATGTCCATTTCCTGTGGATGGGTATGATCTGTCAAGCAGAATCTTAACAGATTACAAGTTCTGGGTTTTCGCGCATGCACGTTGCCATGCGGAAATCTGGAACTTGCAGGACTGCGTACGCGCGCACTCATAGGCCCTGGAAAATCCAGGCCATTAAGTATTAATCACATAGTACGAGACTGAAGTCACATAAAGGCCAGACCTGTTGGAGGTGGTAGGTTTTTTTTGCTTGAAGGACATTAATGGATCAGTTGGGTTTTTACAACAATCCACCAGTTTTCATGGTCATATTTTTCTGCAACAATTCACAGATTTATTGAATTCAATTTCACAACTTGCCATGGTGGAATTTGAACACATGACCTCTTCGCCACTCAAATCAAGTAGGAATAATAACTTCTACATCAATGAGATGGATTTGGGCTATTTGGGCTCAAAATAAAAACTCCTAATTATCCCAAGGTGCTAAGAAAGCCACAGGATGAAGTCCGTGAGATACTCATGGTCACCTTGAGATTAGTTATCAAAAAGATAACGAGACAGACCAATACAACTACAGACCCCTTAGTCTTACATCAATACTATGTAAAATAGTAGAGTAAAACTTGAAGACTATTAGAAAGACTTGGATTTATATAGCGCCTTTCATGACCACCGGACGTCTCGAAGTACTTTTTGGAGCCAATTTGTGCACAGCAAGCTCCCACAAGCAGTAATGTGATAATGACCAGATAATTTGTTTTTAGTGATGTTGATTGAGGGATAAATATCAGCCAGGACACCGGGGATAACTCCCCTGCTCTTCTTCGAATAGTGCCATGGGATCTTTTACGTCCAACCGAGAGGGCAGGCGGTGCCTCGGTTTAACGTCTCACGACTCCCAAAGCAAGCGCTCTACTCGGAGCTCCTTCACGGCAAACGTTACAAGGACACCATCAAAGCCTCCCTGATAAAGTGCAACATTCCCACTGACACCTGGAAGTCCCTGGCCAGAGATCGCCCTAAGTGGAGGAAGTGCATCCGGGAGGCACCTCGAGTCTCATCGCCGAGAGCATGCAGAAAACAAGCAGGCAGCGGAAATAGCGTGCGACAAACCAGTCGCACCCACTCCTTCCCTCAATGACTATCTATCCCACCTGTGACAGAGTCTGTGGTTCTCGTATTGGGCTGTTCAGCCATCTAAGAACTCATGTTAAGAGTCCTCGATTCCGAGGGACTGCCTATGATGATCCAAAAGACATCACCTCAGTGTAGCAATCCTTCAGCACTGCACTGGGAGTGTCAGCCTAGATTTATGTGCTCAAGTTCCTGGAGTGGACTTGAATCCACAACATCCTGAGTCAGAGGCAAGTTTGCTACCCATTGTGCCACAGCTAACACTACTTCAATAGCTACTTAGTAAACAGGAGCCATCCCTTTCTTCATAAAGGGAAGATACCTGAGCAATTTGCTTTACTTTTTTTTTTTAGGAAGAGGCATCACAAATGGACTAAACTTCCAAAAAACTTGTCAAAATTCTGCAGGCTATTAAAGCTTAAACTAGTCACAATAAAACTTGAGAATGAATAAGAAATTGATTCAAGTGTAGGAGACAGTTGGTATTTGATAAGGAGTGATATCAGATAGGTAGAGGAGAAAAGTGTGCCCCAGGATTTCGTGCTGGGACTACTATTGTTTTTAAACTTAGATTATCGATTTGGAATCAGAAGTTCAATGTAAACTGGTCAAATCTGAAGTGAGGGGGAAGGAAGAGAAAAAGGGGAGGAAGAGAGAAGGGCAGAAATCAGAGTTCAACACATACAAATTGAGTTAGGTAAAATACATAAGCGGGAAGATTAAATTCAATACAGATTATGTATAAAGTGTTGCACAGAATGAAAAAAATGGAACATATGTTCTCCCTGAATAGAATTGAAATAACGAAGGACTATTTTGAGAGCAATCTAAGGACATTAGTAGACTTGAGTACGTAACATGTCCAATCATTGCAAAGCAGTAATGAACAAAGATTGTTGCACTCATTAGTTATAGAGTTGAAACAGAAACATGGAAAATGGGTGCAGGAGTAGGCCATTTGGCCCTTCGAGCCTGCACCACCATTCAATAAGATCATGACTGATCATTCACCTCAGTACCACTTTCCTGCTTTCTCTCCATACCCCTTGATCCCTTTGGCCGTAAAGGCCATATCTAACTCCCTCTTGAAGAATACCCTGCTAAAGCTATACAGTGCTAAAGCTATACAGTGCTCTGATCAGACTGCATTTTAATACTTATCCAGTTTCGGTCACAAACATTCAAGCTCTGGAAGTGGTGCAAAGAGGAGATATGACACTGAACCTTAGCAACAGAGGAGTTAGGAGAAAAGACAGGAGAAATCGGAGCTTTTCAGACGTGCAAAAGGCAACTAAGAGTAGATCTCTTAGATGTATATGAGAGAGATATATATTAAATAAAAAAGCATATAGAAAAGGTAAATCAGGAACACTACCAATTAAACTATGGAAGGACAAGAGGCAAAGGTGACAGCTGGCTGAAGACAAACTTAGATTTGATGCCAGAAAGTTCTTCACACACACACACACACACACACACACACACACACACACACAGAGTGATCGACACATGGACGTCTGGGCAGGCCGATATCCTGGAATCAAGTAATGCAACAGCCTGGACTAAGAATCCAGGGAACAGGCGTTTAAATACCAGCAAGTCAGTTTGAAAATATGAAATCAGTTTTTTTTTTTTAAACTGGAGATAAAAAAAACCTGTATCAGTAAAAACGTGACCATCAAGATGTTGAACTGTCCTAAAAACTCAACTGGTTCACTTAGTGCTTTAGGGAAGGAAGTCTTCCGTCGTTATCCGGTCTGGCCTATATGTCCTACACCAAAGTCCAGAAGCTGTGTAACGTTCTCTTGATGTTCAACGGGCATGTATAGCTCATTGACATGCAGGTGCATATACAGAAGCCATTTGTCTTAACTTTAAACAACCAGGTTGGCCAACCCTTGAGGTTTATCTTCATGGGATACTGTATGGTTTCCAATCAAATTTTAACAATGTTGACCATTCTTCTTGTCACTAATAGTGTCACTCATAGTTACCCCACCACCCCCTCAGTCCAGCAGCATTCTTTCTAATTCAGGCCACTTTCTCTTGGACCACATTGAGCCCTGTTTTTGGAATAGATGCGAAGATTTTCCCCTTCACTGGACTTGTTCATGTTGAACTCACATTCGACTATTTGTTCCTTTATCTTGAGCAGCATCAATCATCCTTCCCTTAAAATGGAACATTTAACTTGAATTTATACTAAAATGTCAACAACTATACAATTCTGTAGTGTGCAAGGTGTTAAGCTCATTCGGTTGAAAATAAGAAAAGGGAGCAAGAGTTGGCCTTACAGCCCTTCGAGCCTGCTCCACCATTCAGTAAGATGATGGCTGAACTTCTGCATCAACTTCATTTTATTGCCCTATCCCCATATCCTTTGATTCCCTTTGTGCCCAAAAATCTTTCTCGCTCAGTCTTGAATATGTGCATCGGTTAAGCACCCACAGCCTCTGGGGTAGAGAATTCCAAAGATTCGCAACCCTCTGAGTGAGAAATAGGAGAAACAGCCTCTCAGCATCTACTTCGTCAAGCCCTTTAATACATTTGAATTAATCACATTCTTCAAAATTCCAGAGAATATAGGCTCATTCTACTTAATCTCTCCCCATAGAACAACCCTCTCATCCCAGGAATCAATCTAGCGAACCTTTGTTGTGTAAGGAGACCAAAGTGTATACAGCACTCCAGGTGTGGTCTCACCAAAGCACTATATAATTTCAGCAAGACTTCCTTAATCTTATACTCCTGTTGATACGGATTCTTTTTCCCTCAATCTGTTTCAGCGAATACACTGACACGCGAACACCTCTTGCCTTTTCTGTAAAAGACCTTTATTGAAGATTCTCCGGCCGGGACTTGTCAAGACAAAGGGACACTCTCAATAAGCCTGTTTACCTTCCCCTGGACAAGCCCCTTTTCAGCGCGAAAAGCACAGTAGATATACATTTTCAAAACAGAACACATTTGATTAGCACTTGGTCTATCCAATCCCTTTCTGCCTCCGCTCTCCCCCCCCCCCCCCCCCCGAGTACGTCCAATGGCAGGCAAGAAAGTCTCCCAATTAGGGCTGGTGTCAGATAGGTTAGTTATAGCTTTGCTACACTGTCTTCCCTTATCAGTAAAGAACCCAATTAGTTTCTCTTCCTCCTTATCAGTAGAAGCTATTACTTTTCCCTTCCTATCTAGGATTGCTTGCTTTCTTTGTGCTGCCTTGGGCTTTCTCATGACCCGTGTCTAACCTCAACTTCAACTCTTGGTAACCCCTTTTTTTTCTGTTGATTCTGCAGTTGTCTCCATCTTGACCATTTCTTTAGCTATTTTCCCATGATTCCCTATCTCCATCCTTTTGCCACCTTCTCTAGCCATCTACCACTTTCACAACCCTTTTACACATTCTCATTCCCCCCTTTTATCATTCCATGATAACCCTGGTGCTTATTCCAGGAGTATCGCGTTCAGCCGTGCGCATTCTCTTTCCTGATCCTCCTTGTTGTCTGTGAGTCCGCCTCGAGCCTCTTCGCAAGGTCTTATCAATGTCTGTTTAGGTTCTCACATCGTATCCTGTCGGAATATTATTGAATTGATAACTTCTGGAGCCTTGGTACAAGGCCGAAGAGAAGCCTTTTACCTCCTTATGGGCCAGTGCAGGAACCAGCACTTTAACCCCTGTCCCACTGGTACCCCTAATGCTAAATTTTTCTCTTGCATTTCCCCCCTTTTGGCCCTTGGCTATACGCCAAGCTGGCCATATTTCCCAATAACTATCTCCCTGTAGGCAAGCTCCAGATAGGTTCGTTCACCTGGGTGGCCATCTCCCAAGCTTCGGGACCTCCTGAAACCTTCCCACAGAGTTATATAACGTAAGTCCTTCCTGTAGGACTGCTTAAATTTTCATCCTTTATGGCCTTAATCATAGTGCGTGCCCTGACTTATCGTTTGGCCTGTTTAATTCGTGCACATGTTAATCCCATCATGACCATCAGAACCAGACCCTGTATTACTACAAGTACATGAGATATTATTCTTATCCATGGGTGAATTTGAATATTAAGTCCAATGTCCCACAGCTTTGAGTACCAGGGCTGATCAGCCAGCATTGCATTAGTGTCTCTCTGTAAGTTGTCTATTTCTTCCATCAGCTGGACATACTGTCGTCTTTGATTCTGGATTCCTTGCACCAAACGTAATTGTGCTTCATTTAGTTCCGGTATCTGTTTGCCTTGCGGTTCCCATACCGCCTCTTCGTACCCCTCTCGGAGGGTATCAGTGATTGTTCCGTCGATGATTTCCGTTGTCTCGGGATGTATATGATATCCGTCTATGTCTATTTCTCCCTTGGGTCTGAAGCAGAAGTTAGGAGTAATGAGGACACAGGGGGTGACTCCTCCCCTGGTCTTAATAGTTAAGTTGGCTGCCCCCGTGCTCACGCATCACTCTCCGTTCCCTTGCGGGGCAGCGATGGTCTCAAGATCGTGTTCGAGAGAGTGATACTCAGCATGCATCCGTTTGTTTGGTGGAATCTGCAATCATCATTCGTCATTCATGGCGTACCTCAACATAAAACCACTTGGTTAATTTTATAGCAGTCAGTTATATCAATGTCTTTGGTACTATTGTTAATTTTAATCACCCGTCTGGCAGGCTGATGGTAACGTAACCGAGTTTGGTTTCTCACTTCACCAATATTATCGATCTGATACAAGGGGTCTCCCTTTGTTAAATCATACTGTGGTATGGACAACACAAATCCGATCATATTCACCCGCCCAGTAATACATCTGAATTTCGGCACCCATGCGTGACTATTCCTTCATATCTCGCATGTGTTATTCATTTTTTTATCTAGAGTCCAATTGTTAAGTATGCTGTTCGGAATCCAATCTGGTATGTCTCAATTCTGGAGTTGCTCCAAATTATGTTGTACCTCACTTAATATCCAGGCCCCATACCCGGAGCAAACTATCTCAGCCTGTAATCGTTTACTTATATCTTTCCCCATTCCGTGGATCAATTTTATTGTCTTGGCATTTCGGCAATGTATGGGCCACTTGTAACAGTTCCCCTTCTGCGCCATCTCCCAACCGCGCTTGTAGGGCTTGGTTATCCAAGTCCCCCCCCACTAAACCACTCAAGACTACGCCATTAAGTTGTTAGCCCGGTCATATATTGCCTACAGGCCTAAGGAATTCATCGTCATAACCCCTGCCGCATAACCCGTGCCTAGTGTTTCCAGTATTCCCCTTTTTTTCCGACCTTGCCCTGTTCCATTTCTGACATTAAATCTCAGGGTGGTGGGTTCCGGGCCTTCGAGGATCCATTGTGCCAGGTTCTGGTATAGACTTATAGTTTAATTCCCACAGAAGCTAGGAAAAATGATATCCATTAGGTTTAGGATAAGTAGTCGCTGACGCACCCCAAATTATATCCTTTCTTTAGATTCTTTTATTACTAGCGCCCCTTTTTAGGTTGTATTCCTTCTTGTTTGCACTGCGCATGATCAATACCGGCTTCTCCGTGTTATAACCGTGTCACGCTTCAGGACATACACCTTATATTCCAGAGACCTCCCTTGGTCTTTATTTTATCCCACTGGCCAGTTTCCCTAAACATCCTGGGGTCCCACCCCCTTTTTGCTCCGTTCTCTTCCCACCCTTCTGTTCTTGCGGGATGGATTTGGCTGCTTGTTTGCAGCTTCATCCGCCCAGGCATGAGCTTCTAGAAATGAAATTCCATCCAGTTGGATTTCTGCGCCCTTTCCCTTTTGGTCTTATGAACTTGCTCCTGTCCTCGGAATCTACTGGCGCCCATGGCATCGGCAGCCTGCTGCATTACAACCTTACTTAATACACTATACATAGCCATGCGTTAAAATAAGTTCTGTCCTTGCTCCAGTCCTTGGCTGCTGGGTTGCATATTTCGGCAGTCAAATTAAACAAAGCTAGTTCATGTAGTTGTGTCTTTCTTGCGTGTGCTATATCTCTCGTAGTCCATCTGTATTATCCAGTGCCTGCGTGGGCCTCAAGGTCCCCAGTATCCTGAGTTTCCAGAGTCGAAGTACCGCTGCGGTCCCATCTCGGTGAGTGTTTTATCTGCAAATTTTAAACAGATAGCCTGGTCGTCACCAGGTGTTAGGTTCTGGTCTACTCATCTTTTATCCATGCACTCTGTGAAATCGGAGGTAAAGTTAGGTTGGGTTTGTAGACCACACTTACCCACCGTGGGGTACATTGGCTCTATTGCCATAGGTGATGGTGCTATGGCTGCGCACAGCACTATCCGTCTGGCCCCGTTTTTTTTAAAATCTCTTCCAGCTTATTTATCTTAGCTTTTAACTCTTGAATTTGTTTTGTTTGAGTATCTTTCTTTTATTTGTATCAGGCGAGTATTATTACATAAGCTAGTTCTGTTTTTATTTTTATTCTGACTATCGCACCATTTCCTCTGTTAGGTGAGTCTTTTTTATTCTATTAAGAAATCCAAATTAATAATGTCTGGTATAAAACAGCTGTCAATGGAAAGGGTTAACTCTTCTACAGGTTTGTAAGAAAGCCTGATGTCATTACGTGACTTCACGTAATCATCTGAAAAATTCTTTTTTTTTTTTTAAAGTCTTTGTGCCTTCAAAACTTGCTTAGAAATTAGGAATCCATTAAAACAGCAGAAATCATTAGTAAAGCTGTCATAATAAAAGTCTTCTCATCAGGGAAGACGGCATTTTAGATTAAACTCCAATTTTTTTTTAAACTTCTAATTCAAGTACTTGCCAAAGATTTTATTTATTTATTTATTTTTTTTTTTTTAATTGATTTAAAACGAGACCACACATTTTTAATAGCTATTTTGTTTACTGAAATTCAATTTCGTCATCAGCCTCGGTCAATGCAAGGCCAACCATCTGACTACGTAGTCTATCAATACCCTTTTCAGAGGTCTGAGTGGAGCTCTTGGTACGTTTTTTGTGCGCGCACTCTTTCTTTAATACATCGAGGGGTTTAACATGTTCTCCTTCCATTAATGAGAATCCTAACTTAGTGGCGTTTTCCTGCCAACTTGACAGAAGTGATTCATCTTTTCAAACTGCAGTGGAATTTTCTCATAATTTAAAATCATCATCAATGGAGAGTGTCTTTTACCTCTTCCAAAATTTTTTCAATTAAGCCAATATCTTTTTCACAGCAAATATCAGCTAGTATTTAGTAAGTTATGTCCTTTTCCATCTCAGAACACTTTTTTTTCCCTTTCAGCACCTATTTAGTACGTAACGTTTTTTTTTAAAGATCTCCTTTTTTCAAATTAGGTTTTGTATTTTACACAGAGGGCTCGTGTCTCGGTAAATTTGTTA
The DNA here is from genome assembly GCF_044704955.1 of Pristiophorus japonicus. Lineage (NCBI taxonomy): Eukaryota > Metazoa > Chordata > Chondrichthyes > Pristiophoridae > Pristiophorus > Pristiophorus japonicus. The sequence continues at coordinate 58,133,772 of NC_091978.1, read as the reverse complement.
ATTTAAAATCATCAGACAATCGAAGACACTTTTTCTTTTAAATTCGTTCAATTTGTTTTCTTTCAAGGTTGCGTTTTTTTCCCCGTCTTTTCCATAACTAGAGGGGAGTCTGGCACGTAGGCTGAGAGGGCTGCTTTTCGTTATCTCAATTGTTCCAGTTTCAAGGTCGTTACAATGTCTCTTCTAAACTGCTAAAGCTTGCTGTTTTTAACATTTTCAAAAGTCCCTTGGAGTTTGACCTGATCCCTGAAGGTATTTCTAGATTGTTTCCAAATCTTTTAGTTTTATATCTCCTATTTTCTTTAAGAGATCAGATTTAATATAATAATTTTTTTTTGAATCCACCTCAGTATTTTGCTGTGCCTGCTCTTAATATCTCAAAATCCCAATTCAAATTTTGTAATTTCAATCTTTATTTAAAACTTTTTTTTGAGCTAGAAGCTTTTTTTTTTTTAAAAAAGGCACTCTTTATCTCATTCCTAGACTAAATTTATGTCTTTCAACCCAATGTAATCAATCATTGCATGTTTTCTTTCGACAAGTAAGTGAGCGTGTCAAATAAATTCTTTTTTTTTCAACCACCAGGACCATGTATTTTTTATCTTTTACTCAACAAACCTATCCTTTGTGCATTTCCTAGCTCCGTAACTTATCATCCGAATATATCCACACCTGCGTTCCTAACTTAAAATGTCTTAAAACTTCCCACATACAGGACAACACTACAAAGGGTTGAAAAAAACTTTCACTCTGTTTGGAGAAGTAGGAGGAGCCTAAATTAATAGACAGCTGCATCACCTCTCCAAACAGGCTTTTAAAAAAACATGGAGATAAAAATTCATTCCGCCAAATATCAGTTAAAAAAAAAATCACACAAGTACTCTCATTCAAAAACAGACATTCACAAAAGTCTCTCTTCATTCAACAAAGCTTATTAATTAAAATGTTTTTCTTTGGCCGGCTCTATTTTTGGATCCATGATTGCCCAATTTTATCCTTACACAATTTCTCGCGCCGCCCCACGAGTTAGTTTTACACAATTTCCCTTTTCTTCCGCGTCGTCCCGCGGTTTTCCTATTCGCGTCGCGATAATCTATTTCCCTATCCCTCCGCGTCGCCGCGCGGTTTTCCTATTCGCGTTGCCGCGCGGTTCGCGTCGCCGCGCGATTTAAGTCCAATCAGCGCCTAGACGGACTAAGTGATATACAAAGTCGACGTCGTACCTGACTTGGACACTTATTTCCTAAGTTAAAAGGTATTCGCCAGATTGACTTGGATCTCGTTCAGACGCTACCTGAGAACCAGCGAGTGGCCAAACTTTCCTCAGACTTTTGGAACTGAAGGAAACTGAAGTGGTATTTTAAAGGGTACTCACTCCAGTGGCCACTTTCCTCCTGTCTTGTCCAAGGCTAGTCTGGCTCTTAATTCGCAAGCTTTCGGCAGCCGTCCGTTGAGATCCCACTTCTGACACCAAATGTTGATACGGATTCTTTTTCCCTCAATCTGTTTCAGCGAATACACTGACACTCGAACACCTCTTGCCTTTTCTGTAAAAGACCTTTATTGAAGATTCTCCGGCCGGGACTTGTCAAGACAAAGGGACACTCAATCAGAGCCTGTTTACTTTCCCCTGGACAAGCCCCTTTTCAGCGCGAAAAGCACAGTAGATATACATTTTCAAAACAGAACACATTTGATTAGCACTTGGTCTATCCAATCCCTTTCTGCCTCCGCCCCGAGTACGTCCAATGGCAGGCAAGAAAGTCTCCCAATTAGGGCTTAAAGAACCCAATTAGTTTCTCTTCCTCCTTATCAGTAGAAGCTATCACTTTTCCCTTCCTATCTAGAATTGCCTTCTTTCTTTGTGCTGCCTTGGGCTTTCTCATGACCCGTGTCTAACCTCAACTTCAACTCTTGGTAACCCCTTTTTTTTTTCCTGTTGATTCTGCAGTTGTCTGCATCTTGACCATTTCTTTAGCTACTTTCCCATGATTCCCTATCTCCATCCTTTTGCCACCTTCTCTAGCCATCTACCACTTTCACAACCCTTTTACACATTCTCACTCCAACCCCCTTGGCAATAAAGGCGACGTACCATTTGCCCTCCTAATTATTTGTTGTATCTACAGGTTAACTTTCTGTGACTCGTATACAAACAAGTACTCCCAAATACCTCAGAATACCAATATTTACTAGCCATGGTCACCTTCTTAAAAAAAAATGTTGCTTTTCCATTCTTGCTACCAAAATGGATAATTTCACACTTCTCCACGTTATACGCTATCTGCCACCTACTTGCCCAGTCACTTGAGCCTTTTTGCGTCCTCGCCACAGCTTATTTTCCCACCTAGCCTTGTATTGTCAGCAAAGTTGGATATATTACAATCTATCCCCTCATCCAAGTCATTGATATAGACTGTAAGTAACTGAGGCTCAAGCACTAATCCTTGCGGCACTCCACTAGTTATACCCTGCCATCCTGAAAATGATCCGTTTATTCCTACTCTGTTAACCAATCCTCAAACCATGCCAATATATTACTGGCAATCTCATGCGACTTAATTTTGTGTAACAAACTCCAGTGTGGCACTTATCGAATGCCTTCTGAAAATCCAAATATACACCCACTGCTTCCCCATCATCAACCCTGCTAGTTATACCCTCAAAAAACTCTTAATACTTTTGTCAAACATGATTTCCTTTCATAAAACCATGTTGACTCTGCCTAATCATAGTAATTTTCTAAGTGCCCTATTACCAATGTCCTTAATAATAGATTCTACCATTTTCCCTACTACTGATGTGTTTTCTCTCTTCCTCCTTTCTTGAACAGCGAGATTACATTTGCTACCTTCTAATCCACGGGGACCGTTATAGAATCAAGGGAATTCTGGAAGATCAAAACCTATGCCTCCACTATCTCTGCAGCCACCTCTTTGAAAACCTTTGAGTATAGGCCTCCAGGCCCAGCGGATTTAACCTCTTTTAGTCCCATTAATTTTTCCAGTACTTTTTCTTCACAATGTCCAAAATCCAGAATCCTTGGGACCGAGTCTGTTCCGGCTTTTGGGATTTTATGGATTTCAGACAAGAAAATCAAGTCCGAAATTCAGATTCCTCGAGTGAATCCGTGCCGGGTTTTGAGTGGCGAGGTCAGAAATCTGTCAAAACCCACAACCCGGCACGGATTCGGTTGAGGATTCTGGATTTCACACTTGGTTTCCTTGTCTGAAATCCGGAATCCTAGACTGAATCAGTGCCGGATTTTGGGTTTTGCCTCAAAATGTCCGGTTTTCAGACAATTCTGGATTTAGGCAAAATGTCCTGTTTTCGGACAATTCCGGTTTTCAGAGTTCCGGGTTTGGGACGTTGCACCTGTATTACTTTAAGTTCTTTCCAGTATGTTCTTTGTATCCTCTACCATGAAGACAGACAGAAATTATTTGTTTAACAATTCTGCCACTTCCTTATTCCCCAGTATAATTTCTCCTATCTCTGCCTCTAAGGGACCCATGTTTACTTCCACTAATCCCTTCCTTTTTACATACTTGTAGAAGCTCTTACAATCTATTTTTATATTTCTTGCTAGTTTTCTCTCATATTCTATTTTTTCCCCCTCTATCAATTTCTTGATCTTCCTTTGCTGATTTCTAAAACCCTTCTTCTAATCCTCAGGCTTACTACTCTTTTTAGTAACATTGTAAGCTTTTTCTTTTAAATCGAATACGATCAACTTCTCCAGTTAGCCATAGTTGGACCACTTTTCCCGTGAAGTTTTTATTGCTGAAGGAAAGTTATATTCAGTGAGAATTATGAATAATTTAATTAAATGTTTGCCATTGCTTATGTACTGTCATATATTTTAATCTAATTCCCAATCTACCTCAGCCAACTCTCCCCTCATACCTCTGTAATTTAAATTTAAGACCCTAGTTTCGGAGTTAGAATTTCATCTTCAATTTGAGTGATGCAGTATGATCATTCTTCCCCAGAGGATCTTTTGTTATAAGATTACTAATTAACTCTGTTTCATTACACAATGCTAGATCTAAAATAGCCTGTTCCCTAGTTGCTTCCTCGACATATTATTCCAGAAAACTGTCTCGAATGCCTTCCATGATCTCATTCTCCAAGCTAATTTGCCAATTTGGTTTGTGCAAAAATGAAGATCAAGTCCCTGATGATTATTGCATTACTCCTCTAATTTCTGATTTATACTCTATCCAACAGTATGATTAGTGTTGGGCCGCTTATAAATACTCCCACCAGTGTTTTCTGCCCTTTGTTATTTCGTACCTCCACCCATACTGATTCTACATCCTGATTTTCTGGACTAAGATCCTGCATCTCTACTGCTTCATTATCAGGGCTACCTTGCCTCCATTTCCATTTTACCTATCTTTTCTAAAAGCCAAGTACCCTGGAATATTTAGTTCCCAACCTTGGCCACCATGCAACTATGACTCAGTAATGGCTAAAAGATCAAACCCATTTATCTCAATTTGTCCCACGAATTCATCTATCTTGTTACAAGTGATCGGTGCCTTCAGATATAGCGCCTTTATCTACTTTTGCCTGATGTGGCCTTACTCACTAATGACCTATTACCATTATTAAACTCTCTGTTCCTTCCTGACTTTACCCAAATCGCTACTCTGCTCTACAGCCTTGACTTTTCACTTCAGACTTATAAATGCACCCTTATCTGAACCTTCCCTCATGTATGCTATCATGTCTTCACACTGTACTACTCAACCGAGTGAACCTTCTCTGAACTGCCTCCAAAGTGTGTGTGGTGCATGGTGCGTGTCGGCCTGTCAGGGTTGCTGGATAAATGAACGTTTGCCCCGGAGATGGGGGAGGGGGAGGGGGAAGCGACGGAACGTTGAGCGCATTACATTTCCAACTGCTGCCTTCGTTTGTACGTTTTCTTTTTTTAAATGCCCTTCTCCGTTTTATTTAACGCCGTCTTCGTAAACACTATTTTATCTCTTGAAACATGCAATTTGAAGCCCGGATTTCCCCTGCGAGGAATCACAGACTTGCCATGGTTGGTTAAAACGCTGGTCAGACGCCCCCCCAGGCAGTGATCTGACCAGCAGCCCCCACTCTCTAATTAATTGCCGGGCCCTGGAACATCGTGTGGGAACACCACCGCAGGTCGGGTCTATAAATGGAACTGGAGCGCTGGGCCCTGGAACAGCATGACAGAGGTCTGGCAAATGAGGGTACGGGGGCCCAGGAGAGGCAAGGGCCCAGGGGCAGCACGGGCCAGCCCACACTGCGATATGTGCGCACTAGGTCTGTGCAGCAGAGCAGGTCTCCAGTCGTCCTGGTTAACCCTTGCCATTGGACCAAGACCTAGCTCTGTCAAGCCCGTGTGGTGGCTGATGTGCAACGGCTACCCCATGTTAAAAAAATCAACGCACAGGCATCTTCCACCCCCTCAATTGGAGTTCAGGACTGGAACATCGGGTCCTTCATCGAAACATCTGCGAACTCTTGTGGAAGCAAGTCATCCTCATTCGAGGGACCGCCCGTGAATGAAATTGGTGGCAACTGACACTGCATCAAATAGTGTCTATTATACACAAGCCTGTTTTTTTCAAAAAGATCTGTATATAGCACTCAAGGGCACCCAACATGCAGTCTAGATTCGGAACTAATTACACCAGATAAAATGGTGCACTTTATACACAACATAGGTTCGCCACCATATATATTTCTAATTTCTCACAGGTCAGCATTGACATCATTTTAGAACTGAGAGATCAACAACTTCTAAAGTTCAGACAATATACACTGACAATGGTACATATTTGACCCATCACTAATCTTAATAAAACAAAATGTCATTAAATCCATTTAGTCATATTATATTCAAAGGAAAATTAATTTAGAACCCATTTCTTAGAGGGAAAATAGCATAGATAATAAAATACAAATGTAATTACCTTAGTGGCTAAAAATATCTTGAAAAGTCTTTAAGAATTAATCACTAAATTGTTATGCACAGTTAATTATATAATGATATTAAAACTCTCATATCAGCAGTCCTTCCACCTCCTGCAGTAAAACAGATCTGAAAATATATTTTTCTAACAGCAAGCTGGCCTAATTATTTCACTTACCAGACGTCTTTACCAGACATTTTTCTAATTAATTAAAATCTCAAATGTTAAATTATGTGCACTGTTATCAGGTTCTACCTTGATGAAAATCATCCATAAATTGATTTATTAAAACAATTCAAAAGTCCCAACTGTAACAAACCTGAGACTGACAAATACTCTTTAAACCAAATTGCCCAACAAGCTGAAATGCCAACACTGTAAAGGAGTTCACCGAGGACCACTCTTCCAGATATTGTCAACATCATCAAGTCTACACTGGTCGGCTAAGGACCACCTCTAAAATAAATTCCCAAAACAGCTGGGAATTTTGACTATTTGAATAAATCAATTTATAGGTTTCCTTCATCAAGGGAGAACCAGATAAAAGCACACAGATTCTGTTTACAGATGCCCAACTTCAAATAATTATCTGATGCTCATCATACTTTAAATGATATAATCCTATCTTCCTGCCTCAAAGCTAATTATCAGTCATAGAACACAAAAAGTGTTTCAAGTAAACAGGATAGTAAATTATGCAATTTCCTTTTAAAACTTTGGCACTACCTTAAATCCTAAATGATATAATCTTCAATTCTGACACATTCAATAAAATCCTTCATCATTACTTTGGTCTTCAAATACCAAAAAGTTACATCACACAAAAGCTACACTGGTAAAATGTCCAATCCTTATTAAAATTATACATTTCAATCGAATTTTAAGTATTAATCGCATCTTGGACTCAGATAATATGTGGAGAAGTTACTGGACTCTGTCATCAGGGACAGCGTGACTGAGCACTTGGACAAGTATGAGCTGATCAGAGCCAGTGTGGATTTGTGAGGGGTAAATTATATCCGACTAATCTAGATGAATTTTTTTGATGTTCTCTACACCCAATTCCATAAGGTGTTTGATAAGGTTCCACCTAAGAAATTAGCAAAAATGAAAGCACATGGAACTGGAGGCAACCTTGTAACATGGGTTGGAAACTGGTTGGAAGGTAGGAGACAGAGAGTAAGGTAAAAGGGAACATAGTCTGATTGGTGGGACACAACAAGTAGTGCTCCCCAGGGATCTGTGTTGCGGCCTCAGTTTTTCACTATATATATCAATGTCTTGGATGGGAAAATCCAGAACAAGGGGCACAACCTGAAATTTAAAGCTAGGCTATTCAGGAATTAAATCAGGAAGCACTTTTAACACACAGGCTAGTAGAAAAAGGCTGTAGATGCTGGATTAAATGAAATTTTCAAGACTGAGATCGATAGACTTTTGTTAGGTAAAAGTATCAAGGGATATGGATCAACGGCAGGTAAATAGGGTTGAGGTACAGATTAGCTATGATCTGATTGAATGATGGAACAAGTTTGAGGGGCTGAAAGCCCTACTCCAGTTTCTACCTTCCTATGACATCATAAATTACTCAAGTTTTGCTTCTGTAGGTTTTTTATGTCTTTTGAAGTCTTCAGTTTTGCCTCCACCTTTTAATTTCTCAAGGGATATTTGCTTATCTTAAGATGCAGACAAAAAAAACAATGGAATTAACCAAGCAGAAGTTACTCCAAGCATACAAACAGAAAATGCTGGAAATACTCAGCAGGTCAGACAGCAGTCTCTCTTTCTCTTCCCTCCAGTTTCTCTCTCTCTCTCTCTCTCTCTTTCCCCTTTCCCCTCTCCCCACCCCCACCCCCCCCAGTTTCTCTCTCTCACTTTCCACCCCCCCCCCTCCCATCTCTCTCGCTCTCTCTCTCTCCCCCTCTCCCTCCAAACAGAGAGGGACAGACAGATAGGAGATGGGAGAAAGAGAGAAAGATGGAGGAAAGTGATAGAGGGGAGAGAGGATCAGAGGAGGGGAAAAGGAGAGGATCAGGCAGTATCCACAGTATTTTGCTTTTGTGGAGAGCAGAGGAGCTTGAAGGGGAGAAGTGAGGATCAAGAACTGGGGGGAGGAGACGGTCAGGAAGCACTGTCACTATTCACGTCATACCCAATAAACCAGTTAACAATCCATGACCCAGGAAGGTTAGAAACTTGTTGGTTGGGGGCCGGGCGTGGGAGGGAGAAAGAGAAAGTCCTAACCTGCAAGGGTGAGCCCTATCTGTTCTCTGTGAACTATGTCTGGAGCCTGACACAGTCCAAATGAATGGCTCAAATTACACATTGCTTAATACTTCATTACTTAGGCAGGCAGGTCTAATTACACATTCCAGATAAATTGCTGGGTGTGTCTTCTCCTCCAAGCAGACCAATCAGAAATCTGGTGTTGCAAATAGAAATGCCCAAAAGTATCCAACTTCTTTCACATGGGTGAGGAAAGTCACTAAGTACTTCTCTATGAGAAGGGAAATATCAAAACACCAGCCATCAAGTCTCCTCTTACATAGCTCCTTTTGTTGGTAAAAGAATGCTCCTATCTACTTGGCAAATACTGATTTCAGAAGTTGTTATATCTGCCACTAAAAGTATGCCACCCATTACCACTTCTATAGAGCTACTTTTGCCAGAGCCCAAAGCTCATGCAAGACGAGCTACTCTGGTGAGCTTCAGATTTCAAATACTGGACCTCAGCCGAACTGTTCAAAGATAATGGGGGAGGGGGGGAGCTGAAATGAGAGATTAGCATTTTTCTTTTTACTTAATGGATGACTTTTGAGCTAACTTGTTTGATGTGGACAGAAATAGAATCCATGTGGATAGAGATAAATGATCAATTACACCAATAGGGATAGTCCACAGACCATCTAATAGTGGAAGGGAAGTGGAGGAAGAAATATGCAAAGAAATGAGGGAAATGAGTAAAAAACATAGATAATAATCAGGGAGATTTCAACTACCCTGATATTAATTGGACAGAAGAGGTAGGTAATGGGGATAAGGGAATGGAGTTCCTACAATGTGTACAGGACTCCTTTCTAACTTATGTAAAAACCCCAACAAGGGTTGGGTTTAGTATTGGGGAATAAACCAGAGCAGATAAGTAGTAAAAGCAGGGAACATCTGGGTAATAGTGAACATAATACAATATGCTTTAAGATAATAATTGAGAAGGGCACAGTATGACAAAGACCAGGGTAATAGATTTGAGAAAAGCTGATTTTGAGAGCCTGAGAATAGAACTTGGGAAAATAAAATGGACAATATTGGCGACAATGACATTGAACAGCAAAGGGAAACATTTAAAACGGTATTCAACAGAGTCGAGGAAAAATATATCCCTCAAAAAAACACGAATGAATAAAGCTGTAAGAGAAAAACTGAGGCTAAGGAAAGATGCCTATATTAAGTACATGTACAGCAGGGAACATGATAAGGGAGAATACAAAGAGAAGTAAAAAAAATATATGGGAAGGCAAAGAGGAAGTATGAAATTAAATTATCAAGGAACATAAAAAATAGTAAAATATTTTACAGGCACATAAATTTTTAAAAAAGGATAATACCACTGGCAACAGTAGAGAGATGGCAGAAATATTAATTATTTTGCTTCAATATTTACCAGGGAGATAGAATAGGTGGACATGACATTGGATGAGGAGATTCATCATAGGCAGTCCCTCGAAACAAGGATGACTTGCTTCCACGCCGAAAAGGGATGAGTTCACAGGTGTTTCAATGAAGGACCTAATATTCTGAATCCTGAACTATATCTTGAAGGGTGGAAGATGCCTGTGCGTGGATTTTTTTTAATGTGTGGTGGCTGTTGCATCCCAGCCACCACACAGGCTTGACAGAGCTAGGTCTTACTCCTGTGCCAGGATTAATCAAGACGACTGGCGACCAATGAGGAGATTAGTAATCAGATAAATGCATTTAAAATAAAAAGAGGAGATATATTAAATAAACTAATCAAACTCAAAGGAGGATAAAACCTCTGGCCCAGATGGATTACATCCACGCATTTTAAAATAATCTAGGGAAGAGATAGCAAAGACATTACTACACATATTTAATAAAGGCATAGTGCCAGAGGACTGGCAGATAGCTAACATAATACCTATATTTAAGAAGGGAGATAGAACATGTCCAGGGAATTATAGACCAGTCATCTTAACATCAGTGCTAAGAAAAATAATGGAATCCCTACTAAAAGGAGAAAATAGAACATCTAGAAACCACAAATATAATAATAAATAGTGAGCATGGATTTCAAATGGGAAAGTCTTGCTTGACCAACCTCAATGAATTTTTTGAAGAGGTAGTAATGCAGTCGATGTAATTTATCTAGATTTTCAAAAGACCTTCGATAAGGTACCACAGCATAGACTAATGAACAAAGTCAGAGAATGCAGAGTCAGAGGACAAGTAGCAGAATGGATAGCTAGCTGGCTTCAAGACAGGTAAAGGGTAGCTATTTACAGTGGCAGAAGGTGGTGGGTAATGGTGTTTCACAAGGATCAATGCTGGGACCACAGTTGTTTACAATTTATATTAACAATTTAGACTTTGGAATCAAAAACACAATTTCTAAATTTGCGGATGACACCAAAAGTCAATACTGAGGAGGACAGCAACAAATTACAGGAGGACATTAATAAGCTTGCAGAGTGGCCATATAATTGGCAAATGAATTTCAACACGGATAAATGTACGGTATTTCATTTTGGTAGGAAGAATAAGGAGGTCACTTATTACTTGGAGGGTGCGAGTCTGGGTGGGATAGAGGAACAAAGGGATCTGGAAGTACACAAATCACTAAAAGTAGCGACTAAAAGCAGGTTAACAAGGCCATAAAAAAAAAGTAAACCAAGCACTAGGGTTTACTTCTAAAGGGATAGAATTGAAAAGTAGAGAAGTTATGCTAAACTTGTATTGAACCGTGGTTAGACTACACTTGGGAGTACTGCGTACAAATCTGGTCGCCATATTATAAAAAGGATAGAAAGGCACTGGAGAGGGTGCAGAGACGATTTAAAAGGATGATACCAGAAAAACGAAGGTATATGCATCAGGAAAGGATGAACAGGCTGTCTCTCTTTTTGTGTGAAAAAAGGCTGATGGGTAACCTAATAGAGGTCTTTAAAATTAGGAAAGGATTTGACAGAGTAGATAGAGAGAGAATGTTTCCACTTGTGGGGAAGAGCATAGCTAGAGACCACCAACATAAGATAGTCACCAAGAAATCAAATAGGGAATTCAGAAGAAACTTCTTTACCCAAAGAGTGGTGAGAATGTGGAACTTGCTATCACAGGGAGTGGATGAAGCAAATAGATGCATTTAAAGGATGGTTAGATAAGTATGAGGGAGAAGGGAATAAAGGGTTATGCTGGTAGACAGGAGAAGGCTCAAATGGAGTATAAATGCCGACATGGACTGGTTGGGCCGAATGGCCTGTTTCTGCGCCGTATATCCTATGTTATCCTAACATTCTAAACATTATCAATTATTTGATGTAGTTTCTTTATTCTTTTTGGTATCCAGTGCCTTAGATCAGTCATTCCCATTTGTAAATCTTTGCAACTTAAGAAATTTGCAATACTATCCAATTCAACTAGCCACTTTGGAAAGTAAATAAAAAGGCCGATCTTTCAGAAATACCCAGGATACGGTCTGTTTAGATAATGAAATTGAATCAAACAGAATTGATCATGAAATAAGCACCTACAAAGAGAAACATTTTAAAAAGCAAACAAATGAGACCCAAAGAGTTCATCAAAAATAACAGAACTCTGCACAAATGGACTTTCTCCGCAGGTCATGCCCAAAGATGAAGAGCACACATTTGGCAGACAATAAGGAATTTCATCTGGTTGGAAGTTAAGGTGGTTCTATCTGCAAATATCTTTATTATGAACCAATAACTTTTGTTGCTTGATTTTAATCTTTAAATTTTATTACACCTCCGTGAGACTTCTTGGGACGTTTTTCTACATTAAAGGTGCTATATAAATGCAAATTGTTGCTCTTATTTTTAAATAAGTTCCCCTCTGAACACTTACCTGGAGCCTGCCATCTAGCGTTCTCTGTATTGTGACACACTTGCTGGGATGAGCTCCATTTGTTGTTATAGCTGTGATCAGTGAATCAAGCTCATCTTTTTTCTCCTTCAGCTTTTTCACCAAGCTTTCAATCGCTCTTTTGGCAAAGGTTTCACTTTCTCCACCTTGTCGATGACACATCAAGCTGTGCACAATGCTCAGGCATGCATCGTTACTGGTCGGGGTGTTGGTGATGGACATGTTGCTGATCTTGTACCAGTTTCTCCCCCTCAAATGTACAACTTTTCAGAGTTATCTGTTCCTTTCAGAGTCAAGAGACTGTTCCTTCTTGCAGTAAATGTCCCCGTGTATGAAAAGGCACACCACGTGGTGTCTCAATTGCAGCCAGAACTTCGGCAGAAGCAAAAAAAATAGCTTTGGTGACGAGTTCCTTGGAGCAACCTTAAAAACAAACCAGACAGTACATGTAACTCACAACACAACTCATTATTCACACTTTCCTAAACTGGCATTTAAATCGTTGTATTTGTTTATAATTAATTTGATTTACAAAGCTCTCAATTATATTTGCCCTGAGTTTCTCGGAATGTTGTGCTAGAAATTTATTTCATTTTAATCTTTCCTGTTTTTTCAGGGATACAGTTCTATAACCTCCCAGTATATCACCCAAGTAGCCATTGTTCATTTATGAGCCATGGCAGTAATGGTCAATTTGACTATTGAAGGTTTCACAGCAAAGACTAATCCTGTTATCCCTAATGCTCACACAGGTCCACTTTAACGTAGTGAAACGTCCCAAGGTGCTTCACAGGAGTATTATGAGATAAACAAATTTGACACCGAGCCAGAATTTTGCTGGAGAAATGCAACCAATAAAAAGGAGAGAAAGGAACATGGTAAGGTAATGAAGCCAACATGCATCACCAAAACACAAAGCTTCAAAGCACAAAAGCATAGTTATTCACTGATGATCTGTTACATTATTGGTAAAAGACCTATGAGAATCATATTACTTGTTCCCTGGATCACATCAATGATTTTTTTTTTACAATTTTCAGTGCATTCAGTTTCAGGCAATAGATTTCAGATTCATCATCATGAGATAGGCCTTCTAAATAAAATTCATCAAAATCTCTGCTAATCACACTGCTGAAAGGTAGTGCATGTGTTTTTTCTCAATAAAGGCAAATATATTTGTCAACAAATGCACAATAAAAAAAACTCTGACACATCTGAAGCATCTTCAAAAAATTCTAGCAGATGTGTCATGTTGATTCTGCCTAATCATATTTCGATTTTCTAAGTGCCCTATTACTACATCCCTAATAATAGATTCTAGCATAAAATAAAAACAGAAAATGCTAGAAATACTCAGGTCAGGCAGCATCTGTGGAGAGAGAAACAGAGTTAACGTTTCAGGTTGATGACCCTGACCTGATTAATATTTCCAGCATCTGCAGTATTTTGCTTTTGTAATAGATTGCCTACTACTGATGTCAGGCTAACTGGCCTATAGTTCCTCGTTTTTTTTCTTCCTCCTTTCTTAAATAGCAGGGTTATGTTTGCAACCTTCCAATCCTTGGGGACTGTTCTAGAATCTAGGGAATTCTGCAAACATAGAAACATAGAAAATAGGTGCAGGAGTAGGCCATTCGGCCCTTCTAGCCTGCACCGCCATTCAATGAGTTCATGGCTGAACATGCAACTTCAGTACCCCATTCCTGCTTTCTCGCCATACCCCTTGATCCCCCTAGTAGTAAGGACTTCATCTAACTCCTTTTTGAATATATTTAGTGAATTGGCTTCAACAACTTTCTGTGGTAGAGAATTCCACAGGTTCACCACTCTCTGGGTGAATAAGTTTCTCCTCATCTCGGTCCTAAATGGCTTACCCCTTATCCTCAGACTGTGTCCCCTGGTTCTGGACTTCCCCAACATTGGGAACATTCTTCCTGCATCTAACCTGTCGAAACCCATCAGAATTTTAAACGTTTCTATGAGGTCCCCTCTCATTCTTCTGAACTCCAGTGAATACAAGCCCAGTTGATCCAGTCTTTCTTGATATGTCAGTCCTGCCATCCTGGGAATCAGTCTGGTGAACCTTTGCTGCACTCCCTCAATAGCAAGAATGTCCTTCCTCAGGTTAGGAGACCAAAACTGTACACAATACTCCAGGTGTGGCCTCACCAAGGCCCTGCACAACTGTAGTAACACCTCCCTGCCCCTGTACTCAAATCCCCTCGCTATGAAGGCCAATATGCCATTTGCTTTCTTAACCGCCTGCTGTATCTGCATGCCAACCATCAATGACTGATGAATTAATACCAGTGCATCCATTATCTCTGCAGCTACCTCTTTTAAAACCCAGGTCGTCAGGTCCAGGGAATTTGTCACCACTTAGTCCAATTAATTTCTCGAAGTGATTATTTGCAATAGTTTTGTGTCCCTCTTCTGCGCATGCGCGCCCTGGACTCCACCCCTAACGTGCTATGCATGCGCTCGACCGCTTTGGACTCCGCATATTCTTTTGAACTCAGGAACTTGGGCTGGGGGATGGGGCAGGAACTTGGGCTGAGGGCGGAGGTCTTAACTCGAGAGAGTGAGCTCTCTCCTGTCTGGAGTCGGCAGTCAGAATGGCTCAAATTACACTTTGCAAAGTCACTGATTACATAGGCAGGGCGGTTCTAATTACACATTCCAGAGAAACTACTGGGTGTGTCTTATCCTCCAAGGGGACCAATCAGCAATCAGGTCATGTGATTAAGGAGACCCAATCAGAACATTTTTCTGTTGCAAATAAATGTGTCCTTAATTTCTCCAGAACAGGTTGAGTGTCCGAAATCCAGAGTTCCAAAATTCAGAAATGTTCCGGAATCTAGACACTGTGCCGATCCATGGTGGCGTCATCTGGAAACCGGAATATGTTCCAAACCCCCCCCCGGCGATCCGACTTCGCCCCAGCCCTCGGCGGCCCGACCTCGCTCCGGCCCTTGGCGGCCTGACCGCAGCGCGCCCTGGCCTCCACCCCGACTTCGCCTGCCCTGGCCCTCAGCGGCCCGACATCGCCCCGGCCCGACCTCTCCCCGGCGCTCGGCGGCCCGACCTTGCTCCGACCCTCGGTGGCCCGACTTCGCCTGCGCCTGCCCCAGCCCTCGGCGACTCCCCCCTTCTCCGGCTCCCCCCCCCCTCCCCACCTCGGCTGCCAGACCCCACCTACCTCACCCCAGGCAAAGACGTTCCAAAATCCGGAAATACCCAGAATCCAGAACGGCCTTGGTCCCAAGGTTTCCGGATTTCGGACGCTCAATCTGTACTATGTCTTTAGTTATACTGATTTCTTTAAGCACCTCATTCTCTCTAGACGCTTGGTTCCCCATTATTTCCAGAATATGTTTTGTGTCTTCTACTGTGAAGACATATACAAAGTATTTGTTTAATGTCTCTGCCATTTCCTTATGGCCCATTATCATTTCTCCTTTCTCTGCCTCTAATGGGCCCACGTTTACTTTCACTAATCTCTTCCCATTTACATATCTATAGAAACATTTATGACTGCTTTTATGTTTTTCGCTAATTTACTCTCATTCCATATCAATTTCTTGGTCCTCTTTACTCAATTCTAAAATCCTCCCAATCCTCAGGCTCACTGCATTTTTGGCAACATTATAAGCCTCTTCCTTTGATCTAATACTGCCTTTAACTGCTCGTTAGCCACGTTTGAACCACTTTTCCTGTGGAGTTTTTGTGCCTTAAAAGGAATGTATATTTGTTGTAAATTATGTATTAATTCTTTAAATACTAGCCATCGCTTGTCTACTCACCTAACTTTTAATGTAGTTTCCCAATCTACCTTCACCAATTCGCCCCTCATACCTACGTCACTCTACCCTATAGGCCCCTTTACTACAAAGGTAATTAATTAACCCTTTCTCATTGCACAATACTAGATCTAAAATGTTCCATAGTTGGTTCCTCAACATACTGACCCAGAAAAATATCTTGTATACATTCCATTAACTCGTCCTCCCCACCATTACTGCAAATTTGGTTTGCCCAGTCTATATGTAGATTAAAGTTCCTTATGATTACTGTATTACCTTTGTTACATGCACCTCTAATTTCCTGATTTTTACTCTGCCTACATTACAATTACTGTTTGGGGGCCTATAAACAACGCCCACCAATGTTTTCTGCCCCTTGCTGATTCTGAGCTCCACCCAAACATGATTTTCTGAGCTAAGATCCTTTCTCTCTACTGTTTTTAACCCATCCTTTATTATCAGGACTACCCCTCCTCCTTTTCCATTTTGCCTATCTCTTCTAGAAGTTAAATATCCTGGAATATTTAGTTCCCAACCCTAGTCACTTTGCAACCACGTCTCCGTAATGGTTAATAAATAGATATTAATATAGATATTAAGATAGATATTAATTTCTATCTGCGCAATTAATTCATCTATTTTGTTGCGAATGCTTCGCACATTCAGATATAGCGCCTTTAGCTTTGACTTTTTTTCTATTTTTCCCTGATGCCATCTTAATCACTGATGCCCTATTACCTTTGTTACTTTCTCTGTCCCTCTTGACCCACTTTGCTTACTTTTACCCAAAACTCTGCTCTGCTTTAGAGCCTTGATATTTCCCTTCCCATTATCCAGGGCCCCAAATACTCCTTCCAGGTGAAACAGCGATTTACTTGTACTTCTTTCAATTTAGTATACTGTATTCACCGCTCACAATGTGGTCTCCTCTACATTGGGGAGACCGAGCGTAGATTGGGTGACCACTTTGCTGAACACCTCCGTTCAGTCCGTAAGTGTGACCCTGAGCTTCCGGTCGCCTGTCATTTTAATTCTCCACTCCACTCCGATATCTCTGTCCTCGGACTCCTCCATTGTTCCAATGAAGCTCAAGGAACAGCACCTCATCTTTCGTTTAGGCACTTTACAGCCTTCTGGACTCAGCATCGAGTTCAACAATTTCAGAGCTTAACCTCTGGCCATCTTCGGCCCCCCCCCCCCCCCCCCACCACATTTTATGTTTTTTTCTTCTCTTTGTCTATAATGGCAGCTGGTCATTACTATGCCATTCACACCCTATCCAGATTAACCTTTTTCTAACCTCTATCATTACCATTTCAATTCGGCCCATCAGCCCTTTTGACCCTCTAATCTCTCCTGCCTTCCACCCCTTTTGTTCTTTCTTCCCCTTTCAGTGCTTAAAAATGTGCTCTTTACGAACATTTGGCAGTTCTGATGAATGGTCATCGACCCGAAACGTTAACTGTTTTTCTCTCCACAGATGCTGCCTGACGCACTGAGATTTCCAGCATTCTCTGTTTTTATTTCAGATTCCAGCATCCACAGTATTTTGCTTTTGTATTTGTTTTGTCTTGATATTTCCCTTGCAGCTTTTAAATTTAATCTCTTCCTGAATCCAAGTTTACTGATACAAAGTTAGGTGGGAATGTAAGCTGTGAGGAGGACTCAGAGGCTGCAGAGAGATATAGACAGGTTGGTGGAGTGGGCAAGAACATGGCAAATGGAATACAATGTGGGGAAGTGTGAAGTTATCCACTATTTTTCCTACCAAAGAGAATATTTTTTGAATGGTGAGAGACTGGGAAATGTTTGCATTGAGAGGGACCTAGATGACCTTGTACATGAATCACAGAAAGTTATCATGCAGGTACAGCAAGCAAATATGAAAGCAAATGGTATGTTAGCTTTTGTTACAAAGGGATTAGAGTACAAGAGTAAAGAAGTCTTACTACAATTATACAGGGCATTGGTGAGACCAGTCTTGGAGTCCTGTGTACAGTTCTGGTCTGCTTATCCAAGGAAAGGCATACCTTGCCTTAGAGAGTGCAACAAAGGTTCACTAGACTGGTTCCTGGGATGAGGGGATTGCCCTATGAGGAGAGATTGAGTAGACTAGGCCTATATTCCCTAGAGTTTTGGTGTTCTAATTGAAACTTAAAATTCTTAAGGGGCTTGACGGGGTTAATAATAAGAAAATGTTTTCCCTGGCTGGGGAATCTAGAATACAGGGTCACAGTCTCAGAATAATGGGTCGGCCATTTAGGACGGAGATGAGGAGAAATTTCTTCACTTACGGGGTTGTGAATCTTTGGAATTCTCTACCCGAGAGAGGTGTGGACGGTCCGTCATTGATTATATTCAAGACGGAGGTCGATAAATTTTTGGATAACGAAATTAAGAGAATAGTGTGGTTAAGTGGAGTTGCAAATCTTGAGTGACAGAGCAGGCTCAAAGGGCCAAATGTCCTATTCCAGTTCCTATTTCTTATGTTCTTATTACACTATGCCCTGAAATAATGCGCAAAAACTCCTAAAAAAACCTCAAATGCTGAAAATCTAAAAACAGAAAATGTCAGATCATCATAGCAGGTCAAACACCCAATACAAAAGCAACATATTGCTGGAAATCTGACATAGAATCATACAATGGTTGCAGCACAGAAGGCGGCCATTCGGCCCATCGAGGTGATAATGAGACAAGTACATAAACAAAAGATAGGCCCAGAGGAGGTGTGAATGGGAGCATTGGTTACGCTCTAAAGTTGTTACGGTCAGAAAGGCTGTAAAGTGCCTAGTAGAAAGATAATTTGCTGTTCCTAGAGCTTACATTGAGAGTCATTGAACAGTGTCAGAGGCCAAGCATAGAGAGGTCAGAGTGGGAATGGGTTGGCAAATTAAAATGTCAACGTTTGACAATGGGTTACAAATGAGCCTGTGCAAGGATGGCGTACCAGAGCATGCAGCAGGAGTACCTGCAGATCCCGTTGGTCATCCGGGCCTACACCACCGCCTGCGTGCTTACCACCATCACCGTGGTCGGGAGTACAAGAGCTGGAGCACCGGGCCCCTGCAACATCGTGAGCCACCCCAACCTGCGAGAGGACACCACTGCAGGTTGGGAGGATAAAGAGCTGGAGCATGCCACTACAACTTCCAGCACGAGTCATCCCAAGTGTGCGACGACTTTGAGGTGGGCGACTGGGTGACATCATCAAGGCCCAGGTCGCTGGTTAGAGCATGGGCTGGAACATCGGCAAGGCCCAGGTACAGCGGAGGAGCGGGAAGGTCGCAGCGGAGGTGCAGCAAATGAGGGTACGCAGCCTAGAAGAGCCGAGGGCCCAGGGGCAGCATGGGCCAGCCCACAGTGTGATTTGTGTGCATACTAGGTCCGTGCAGCAGAGCAGGTCTCCAGTCGTCCTGGTTAACCCTTGCCACTGAATAAAGGCACGTTGTACAATAAGAACTGTTTTATTTATTTTGCACATTGGATTTATGGGTACATGTAAAAAATGACAATCTTAGAAAAAAAATGTAGCTTTTATTCAATATTAAATGTTAAAAAAAAATTAAATCTCTTTTTCTAATCCAACTTTTTGATCAGTTCTCTTTTTCTATTCCTTAACATGAGTTCTTGTCCTTGATCCATAAAACAGATAAAATCATTGGTTTCTGTGTCAGCTAAATACAAACACTGTGCTCTCTAGATTTCCCTTCACCTTTAAAAGGTTGAGAAGATCATAGCTACCCAACTCTGTTTAACAATCTTGTTTGAATCACGTCACTTTTGTTGCTGGTCAAAGTTAGCATTGATATTTTGTGTGACCGTCACCATGGCACATTATCCCTCCTAGCTCTCCATATCGCCTTCAATATGGTCGATCGCTCCATCCTCCACGGTCCACTTTCGTGGCACCATCCCCTTCATGCTTTGATTCTTACTTATCCCAACACGGCCAACACATTTCCTTCAATGGCTTCTCATCTCAAGCCACACAGTCCCTTTAGGCACGCACCGATTTGGCCCAACCTAATTCCATCCCCTCCCTGGTTGCTCACTCAAGAATGAGACGGCAGTGTTTTCAAACATTCGCCAGTTCTGACGAAGGGTTATCGATCTGAAACATTGACTGTTTTTCTCTCCATAGATGTTGCCTGACCAGCTGAGATTTCCAGCATTTTGTTTTTATTTACTGCAGTGTTGTTTCACTCAACCTGCACCCCACATCTAGTCTTTCACCAAGACTGACTACTTCTACCTAATCGCTACTGCTGTTGAAACTTCATCACTGTCGGTTATCTCCACGATTAACTGCTCTGAGGCTCACCTCACCTTCACTCAACAAACCCCACCTCCTCCAGAACACCATCATCCACATTATATTCCCACCAATTCACACTCTCCCATCCATCTATCCTCGTCAATCTTCACTGGATCCCATTACCAAGCATTCAAAATTCTCATCCCAGTTTACAAATCCCTCCCAAATCTTGCTCCATCCCTCACTACAACTTCCTCCAGCCCCAAAATACGTCATTGGCTGTAAAGTGCTTTGGGATGTCCTGAGGTTGTGAAACTCAGTATATAAATGAAAGTTTTTCTTTTTTTAATATATCACGTCATGCATCTTCTGAATTTGGTACTCATGTAGCCACTTCTCTGCTGCTTAATTGGTGGCACAGCCTTTAAGCATTACACACTATGGGGTATGTAGAAAGTTATAACAGCAAAGTCAAATCCAAAGAGGTTGGTTGCTTTACATGAGTCATATACCGGCCCCAGCAAATTTTTCTAATATTAATTCATTCTTCCCACATAATTCAATTTTTTGTTAAAGAAAAGTTGTAATAGGAACATTGATCTGAATAAAAAAATAGCAAGGAAAAATGACGAGCGTTACTAATCCATAGTATACTTTTGCCACCATAAATTAAAATATCTGAAAAATTCAAGAGAAAGTGTGCAGTGCACAGATGTGTGTACCTTCCTTCCCAGGTTAGATGCTTGCTTGTGAGATTGCAAATGTCCCTGGTATATTTTATTTTGCATTAGCTTTAAACATTAAAATATGTTTTAATCACTTTCTTGCAAAATGGTCTAATATTACTTTTATTTACCTTATTTGAAGACCAAAAGTCTGCTTAAAATAAAAGCACTGGACAAAATTCTCATTAGTTAGAAATCAGCCCCCTCCCTAAATTGTTTTTCCAAGACACAAATAAATATACGTATCCTTGGGACTAGATCGGGTACATATTTTTTGTGCTATAATCTACTCATTATATGGCATATCATAATCAAGAGTAGTGTCAAATATGGAAGAGTCACAAGACCCGTAAACATTCGGAGTATAATAAGATACTACATAGATTCAGAGCTCAAGCCAATTTATCCTTTTCTGATCGGTATAACTTCACATTTGCACGCTCTCTAGTGCCTCCATAATCCTTTTTCTAATATGGCGACCAGAATTGTACACAGTACATAAAGGTGAACTTCATAAGTTCCATAAATAAATTTATAGATCTATCACTGTTCAATCAACAAAACTGCAACTAAAGAGCAAAAATTAATTCCGAGAATTTAAAATCACATTTGGACTTCAACTTGCATTTTATCACACCTAGAAAGTATGAAAAAGTCCCAAGGCGCTTCACAGAAGTGTAATCGCATCGACACCAAACCAAAAGGAGGAAATATATTAGGAGGGATGACTAAAAGAGGTACGTTTTAAGGAGGAACGTAAAGGATGTGGTCAAATCTCCAGAGTGGGATAGATTTCCAAGTAATTTGAGACATGACACAAACTAAATGTAGCACGCTGAAGGGGAATAGGTGGACTGGACCCATTGTTCCCCAAGCTTTCAACCACTTGTGGTTTCTTTACCTCATGTCTGATCTGTTGCAGTCAAATGGATAGAGATTGATGGCCATGATTAGTCAACAACTCGATTATCATTGCATCATGTGACTACCAGGATGACTTGGGCAGGGGGGGCCACGCTGTGTGGCAGGGTCATGTTGGTGGAGGACCTTTGTCTTACGGATGTTTAGTACATGGCCTATGCTTTTGTACACCTCGGTGAAGATGTTGACAATGGTTTTGAGTTTGGCCTCTGAATGTGCGAAGATGCAAGCACCGTCCGCGCACTGTAGTTTGATGATAGAGGATGGGACGACATTGGAAGGTTGAACAGGTTTCCCATTGGTTCTATAGTTTAGTCCCATTCCAGCGGGGAGCTTGTTGAGAGCCAAGATGGAGAGTGGAAGCAAGTCTTCCTCGATATCAAGGGACTGCCTATGATGAGTAGGCGAACTAGCTGGACTTAGGAATTGCTAGATGAAAAAAGACCAATGTTCCTATGAAATTAGTCCTACTATTTGCCTTTCGCTACTTTGAACTTGTGTTCCTTTGTCCTATTTTCACAATTTAATCTGTAGTAATTTTCTGAAATTACCTTTTTCATACTGTTTGCTAACTTACCTCTATAAAATAACCTTTCAAATGCCTCCTTTCAAGGCTTAAAAGCTCAGTTTTTCTCAAACCACGATAGTAAGGACCAACTTTAAGCATTACCTCAATATCTCCCTTGTGTATCAGTCACCAGAACCAGGCACAGCACCATTCAAGCTATGGTATGTGGATGCACATTTGAAACAAACAGTTTATACCCCACTCAACACTCCTCGCTCCCCAAGATAATTCTTCTCATACCCAAAATTTTCTACCCATCAATAAAATAATCTATTTTGATAGAGATCTGAAATCTTATTTATCCTACAAGCAATTCGATCCATAAATCCCTCACTGATGCATTTCTCTCTAGTATTGAATCAGTGATTAGCTCCAATTTCTCCATTCCCTCTGGCAAGAAATTACATCAACAATAACTTGCATTAATGCAGTAAAATTAAGTTTTTTGGGCTGCAGTATATTTATCACAACAATAACTTGCATTTATATAGCAGCTTTGATGCAATAAATCATCCTAAGGCGCTTCACAGGAGCGTTATCAGACAAATTTTGACATCAAGTCACAAAGATATTAGCTGGAAATCTCAGCGGGTCAGGCAGCATCTGTGGAGAGAAACAATTAATGTTTCGGGTCGATGACCCTTCATTAGAACTAGTTTCTCTCTACAGATGCTGCCAGATCCGCTGAGATTTCCAGCATTTTCTGTTTTTATTTCAGATTCCAGCATCCACAGTATTCTGCTTTTGTACAAAGGCTTTAAGGAGCGTCTTAAAAGGAGGACAGGTAGAGGCACGGAGAAGTTTAGGGGGAAATTCCAGAGCTTCAGGTCTGGGAAGCTGAAGACACAGCCGGCAATAGAAAATTGATAAAAAATGAGGATGCACAAGAGGCAAGAATTAAGAGGTAGAAAGGGGTGACGCAATGGAGGGATTTGAACACAAAGATGAGAATTTTAAAATCAAAGTGTTGCTGGACTGGGAGTTAATGTAGGTCAGTGAGCACTTCCATTCCAAATTCCAACACTTTAGCAACAGCAGCCTATCCACAAGTAATGAAAACTTGTTTCAGATAAAATTTGTGATGCTTCCAAGTTACAACGAGTAAGTAAACAGTATACATGAAATGAATGTTTTGTATGCCGTTTAGCTCCTGAAACGGTTTAGAATTTACATTAAAAAAAATAAGTTCTAGACAAGATTAAACCATTTTGTTCGGAGCAGAAAATTACACATTATAGTCAAGTCGTGTTTTTTCCGTGATTTGCTGAACCAAAGGTCTGGAGATCTAAATATTTTCTGATAACCAGTTTCCATTATAAATGTATTGGATAATCTTAGATCCTTGCACTGAATGCAAACCAACGATATATCATTAGCTTCTATGTAACTTCAGTTGGTAGCACCATCGCCTCTGACTCAGAAGATCGCGGGTTCAAGTCCCACTCCAGAGACTTGAGCACATGATATTCCAGTGCAGTACGGAGGGAGTGCTGCACAGTCGAAGGCGCCGTCCTTTGGATGGGGCTGTAAACCGAGGCCCCGTCTGCTCTCTCAAGTGGATGTAAAAGATCCTATGACACTATTTCAAAGAGTAGGGGAGTTATCCCCAGTGTCCTGGCCAATAGTTATCCCTCAATCAACATCACTAAAAACAGATTATCTGGTCACTATCACATCGCTGTTTGTGGGAACTTGCTGTGCACACCTTGGCTGCCGTGTTTCCTACATTACAACAGTAACTACACTTAAAAATTACTTAATTAATTCAAAAGCGTTTTGGGACATCCCGAGGTTGTGAAAGGCAATATATAAATGCAATCCTCTGTTAATCTGATCTGTTGCAATGTAATATTTTTTCATCCAGATATCCTGCATATTCCTGTATTGGGGATGCAAATCTCTGAATGCCGAGTTCAAATCAACGTTTTATTTTAAGCTGGTGATTGTTGAAAATATAATTAATAGGCCTACTTAAAAAATCATCAGCTAATACTTCATCCCACCATGGGTCCTCTGACTTTAACTTTGGATTCTCCTTAATTGTCTTCTCCCTATCCTGTTTACAACCAGGACACTTGGCAAAGTAGTCATCATCATCATCATCATAGGCAGTCCCTAGAAAATCGCGCCAACCCGCTTCTCGATCTTCCTCGCTGCAATGCTCCACTTCACACTCAACAAGCTCCCCGCTGAAGTGGAACCAAACTACAGAACCAGTGGGAACCTGTTCAACCTTCGCCATCTCCAGGCCAGATCCAAAACCATCCCATCCTCCGTCGTCTCATCGCCAAAAGCATGCAGAAAGCAAGCGCAGGCAGTGGAAGGAGAGTGCAGCAAACCAGTCTCTCCAACCCTTTCCTTCAACGACTGTCTGTCCCACCTGTGAAAGACGAGATATCATTTGCATTCACAATACAGGAATAATTCCCGTATTGGACTGTTCAGTCCACCTAAGAACTCACTTTTAGAGTAGAAGCAAGTCTTCCTCAATTTCGAGGGACTGCCTATAATGATGATGATCTGCATGCTCTCGGCAACGAAATTCGAGGTATTCAGTGCCCTCCCGGATGCTCTTCCTCCACTTAGGGCGGTCTTTGGCCAAGGACTCCCAGGTGTCAGTGGAGATGTGACACTTTATCAAGGAGGCTTTGAGGGTGTCCTTGAAACATTTCCTCTGCCCACCTGGGGCTCGCTTGCCATGTAGAGCGCTTGCTTTGGGAGCCTTATGTCGGGCATGCAGACAATGTGGCCCAACGGAGTTGGTCGAGTGTGGTCAGTGCTTCGATGCTGCAGATGTTGGCCTGATCGAGAACACAGATGTTGTTGCGTCTGTCCTCACAGGGGATTTGCAGGATCTTGCGGAGATGTCGTTGGTGGTATTTCTCCAGCGATTTGAGGTGTCTACTGTATATGGTCCACATCTCTTAGCCATACAGGAGGGTGGGTATCACTACAGCCCTGTAGACTATAAGCTTGGTGCCAGATTTGAAGGCCTGATCTTCGAACACTCTTCCTCAGACAGTAGAAGGCTGCGCTGGCGCACTGGAGGGAATGTTGAACCTCGTCGTCGATGTCTGCCCTTGCTGTAGATAGTGATGAGGATAGTTATAGGCTTCAGGATGGCGAAATGGGAAATATCATGACAGATGGAGTTCAATGCGGAGAAGTGTGAAGTGATACATTTTGGGGGGAATGTGGAAAGACAGTACATTATAAATAGATAAGCAGAGAGACCTTGGTGTCCATATATACAAATCCTTAAAAGTGGTGAGTTGATTAAAAAGCATATGGGTTACTCGGAATAGAATATAAAAGCAAATTGATGATGATAGAACTTTATAAATTACTGGTTAGGCCTCAATTGGAGTATTGTGGACAATTCTAGGCACCACACTTCAGGAAAGATGTAAAGGCCTTAGAAAGGGAACAGAGGAGGTTTACCAGGATGTTACCAGGGATGAGGGACTTTAGTTATGAGGAGAGGTTGGAAAAGTTAGGGCTGTTCCCCTTGCAACAGAGAAGGTTAACGAGGTGGCCTAGAGGTTTTCAAGATGATGAGAGGTTTTGATAGAGTCAAGAGAGAAAAACTATTCCCTTTGGCGAGTGTGTCATTAATCAGAGGCCATAGATTTAAAATCACTGGCAAAAGATCTACAGGGGAGATGGGAGTTTTTTTTCCTCCACAGTTGTCAGGATCTGGAACACTAACTGAAAAGGTGGCGGAAGCTGATTCCATAAATAATTTTTAAAAAGTGAGTTGGATGGGTATTTGAGGATGAGGGAATTACAGGGTTACGGACAAAAAGCAGGGATGTGGTACTAAGCACGACTGCTCTTTCAAAGTGCCAGCACAGGCACGATGGGCCGAATGGTCTCCTGCGCTGCAAGTTTCTACGATTCTATATCAATCTGAGAATAGCCTAATCTTTTCCATTACCGTGTATTGACCTGAACTTTTTCTGTCTCTATTCACTGCCCAACAAAACCCAACCCAATTACTGCTATCACTCCTTTTTTTCTTCCTACTTAACCCCTCATGCCCGGTCACCTCCCCTTCCATCACCCATGTCGTGCCATGTTTTCATTTCTTCCCTCAGGTACAAATCCCTAACCCCACACACTAATCCTCTGCCGTCATCCCAGGCTGGAATCCATAAACTTGAGCTCATCCAAAACGCTGTGGCCCATATCCTAACTTGCATCAAGTCCCATTCTGCCATCATCCTGTGCTCGTTGACCAACATTGGCTCTTGCTCCACCAACACCTCAAATTTACAATTCTCATCCACATATACAAATCCCTTCACAGCCTTGCACCTCTATGTCTCTGTAAGCCCCTCCGGCCCGACAACCCTCAGAACTCTGTATTCCTCCAACTCTGGTTTCTTACACACAATCCCCCACCACCACTCACTCCCCACCCACTATCTCCTTCTTTGGCTTGCTGTCAATTTTTGTTTGATTACAAACGAACTAACAAACATTTATATAGTTCACAACCTCAGGACATCCCAAAGCACTTTACAGCAAATGAAGTATATTTGAACTGTAGCTACTGTTGTAATGCAGAAAATGCAACAGCCAATTATCACACAGCAAGGTCCCACAAACAGCAATGAGATAATGACCAGATAACCTACTTTTTTTTTAGTAATGTTGGTTGAGGGATACAAATTAGCCATGACGCTGGGAGAAGTCCCCTGCTCTTCTTCAAATAGTGCAATAGGATCTTTTAGATCCACCGGAGTGGGCAGACGGGGCCTTGGTTTAACGTCTTGTGTGAAAGACGGAAGGTCCTGGTGTCATTTTTGCTACGTTTAAAAAAGGTGCTATACAAGTGCAGGTTGTTGTTGTTGTACTTAAAGTAACATTATTTCTACCTTATGATTTGCATTCCTGCATATTGTTACTAAAATGGCTAGTTTAGATTCCAGATTGAGGCCCTGATGCACGGTTTGGTATCTCTACCCACAGGGTATTTTTCAGCTCTACCGACGTCCAACTTTCTTCCAGCATAGAAAGAATATGCAGAGACTTGGCAGAAAGTTTGGTCAGGGAGCACAAGCATTCGAAGAAAGTCTACATATTAGTGCAGTACTCATTGAATTTCCATTGCCTGTTGGATACGCATCTGCTTTGTCTCCTGATTTAATCCGTGATTTTCATCAAAAGGGTATTCATAACATATTTAAATCTACATACTTTTCACACAGCTAAATATAACATCCTGCCAATCTTCTATTGTGCTGTCCAAAATCAAAACATGGGTGAGCAAAAGCTTTCTTCAACTTAACATTTCCAAAACTATTCGGATTCCCATCAAAAAATATTTACCCTAACCCACAAATCCATCCCCCTCCCCACTTGCTCACTCAGGCTGAGCCTAAAGTGCACCAACTCAGTCAGCATAGTCAACCTGCTTGACCTGGAGTGTGGGGTCGCTAACCAACAAAACAGTCTACTTCCATCTCTAACAATCCCACACTCGCCTTTTGGCTAAGATCATGCGTAACTGACCTGACAGGGGAGTAACCACCATAACCCCAAGGTGGTTCTCCCTGGATCAGGAAGGTATATGCTTGCTTTTTTGGAAATAGGAGGTGGGTGGGGTGGCTTGACCCATCCACCTCCACGGAGGTGTGTGGGGGACCTGACCCATCCACCTCCATGGCACGAACCTGGTATTGCAGTACTTCCAGGAACGGTGCAGTGGCTCTAGGCCTTTTGGCTAAGAGCATTGGCGCAGAGTGATCCTTGAATGGGCCCAAGGTGACCTCTGGCGTTTGTGATTTGACAAAGAATTGGAACGATTGGCTACGAATTTCAAAAAAAAACAATCCCACACCTCACCTTATTCCCACTGCAGCCTTTATCCATGCCTTCGTCAGCTCCAGCCTAAACTACTCATCTTACCAGCATCCCAAGTTCAACCATGTCCAAAGCACCAGCTCTTGCGTCATATTCAAGACTAAGTGCCACAGTCTTTCCAGCCACTTAGCAAATCCTAGAAAGTTTACCTTCGGGTTCCAGCCGGCTAGAGAGCCCCCGAGACATTGGGAGCCAACATCACGAGCAGATCTTAACACAGTATCATAACAGCTTTGAGATAGACTCAAAAACAAAATATCTAGATATTACTTGAGACATTAATACAGATTTAGAGGGAAGATCGTACTCAACAAACTTCATAGACTTGGACAGTGCCAACGACAAAGTCCCAATTAAACAAGAAGCCACAGGAATCCAGAGTAGATTATAGGATGGTATCGAAGATTAGTTTTTTAAAAAATGGTAAACTGACTGTTCTCATGAGATGAACATGAAAACTGGGTCAATGCTGTTAATGTACATTGATAACAGACATCAAATCTAACTAAGCTTGCGCTAAAATTGGGAGAGCAGAGAGTACAGAGAAAAATAGTTGTAGATGAATTTAGATAGGATATATAATTGGGCAGAGCAATGACATTCAACCATGATAAACGTAAAGCACCGCACATTGGATTACTAAATGTGCATTGGTGGAAAACAACAAAAAAAATGGGGTCAATTGGCATCGGGAAAACACATGGAAAGCAGAATTGGGAATGCTGATTGGCTTAGCACTTTCGATGGAATAGTTGTTGGAGGCAATGGGAATTCTGAATACAGTACAGATCTACAGAGATTTTGTTCTATTTGGATCCATACACTAATATTGGAGAGTGTGCACAGAAGGGTAAATTGACTGTCCCAAATTAAAGCAGCTTAAACTCTACAGTCTAGAAAGAAGACAGTAAGGATGTTTCAGCGGGTACATTTCTGTGTTTGTGCACTGCGGACCTAAATGTAGATTTTATTACGCTATTTGAAACATTTAATAGTGTAGGAAGGATAAGCACAAAGCATTGCTTTAAATTCAGATAGGATGCAAGATCAGAAGGTTTAATTTAAATCGGTGAAAAGGTTTTAAAGCACCTTGGGTGCTAAAATTTACGGGACTGTTTAAGAGGAGGCTAGATATTATGAAAAGAGCGTGTCCCCCCAGACAGATGAGTTTTGATGGGCTGAACTACCATTTCTCATTATTGTTTTATTACAAACAGTTGGGAAAGTGATTAGCTATTTGCCAAAACACAAAAAATGCTTAATTATGTTGCATACATAACACTAATTTGCATTTTTTAAATAAGATCAATATTTACAACGCAGAGATTATACAACCTTTAAATAAAGAGAAAATGCTGGAAATCTCAGCAGGTCAGGCAGCATCTGTGGAGGAAGCAGATGCTGCCTGGCCTGTTGAGATTTCCAGCATCCGCAGTATTTTGCTTTTGTACAACCTTTAGATAGTCAACATTTTGGATTCAGAGATGCACATGCAGCAAACATAAATGAGCCCTCGACATTTTCTGCACAAAGAATTATTCTTGCTACACAACTCAGTCCAACTATTCAATCTGAAGAGACTTCACTGCAACTAATTAAAAAGCTTGAACGCAGCATTCAAAACCCTTGCTACTTCCCAGCAGCAAGAATCAAACGCTTCAAACGAGGAAGAATTTTTTTTTTTAAATCAAACATGGGATTTTGAAGATCTTTTTAAAATTAGATTGTGTTGAACAGGAAATGCACCCCCCCCCCCCCCCACCCCCCACCCAACACACACACACACTCCTTGGTCTCATGTTTACGGCGCCAAGGCTCCCCATTAAAAAGACCCGAGATGAAGAATAAATAATGTTTGTTTTTTTTTTAAATCGCAATAGTGCTTCACAGTTAACGTGCATGCAGAGATTTGTTTTAAAGAAAAGTACATGCAGGCTTGAGGGATTTAAAAAAAAAATGAAGTGGCTCGGGGCCTAATCTGGGCCTCGGGACCCCCGCCTCCCCTCCCCGGAGCTCAGCGGAAAGTTTTCCGGGCCGCAGCGGCCCCGCTTACCCTCGATCTTTTCCCAGCTGCAAAGGGAGGGAGGGAGGAGAGTGTGTGTGGAGAGGTAGCTGTCGGCTGGTGGGGGGCCGGGGGGGGGGGCGGGTTTATCTCCCCGCACCCCTGGAATCTGCAGGCCACATCGGAGCGCGGGTTTCGGGCCCGGCCGGCTGTGGTTGTTTTCTCCCTCCCTCGCTCGCTCACACTCGCTGCTTCGGGCCCCGTCACACAACCTTTTTTTTTTTAAGGACGCAACATGGCGGCTGAGCAGACGCATGCGCCGTGGTGCTGTCTACACTGGGGAGAGAGGGAGGCCTAGCTGAGAATATGAATCTTTCACTGCAGCATGTGGCTGCTACTTGTAAACAGCCCCGAATGCTTCCGCACCGTAAAAGCAACACCCCCCCCATCCCCATATTATCGACTCAACAACTTGTATTCACCAAAGCCAACATTCTGCGGATGTTGGAATCTACAATAAAAACAACAGGTCACGCAGCATCTGTGGAGAGAGAGAGAAACACCGAGTTAACGTTTCGGGTCTGCGACCCTTCGTAACTTGTATTTATATAGCGCCTTTAACGTAGCAAAACGCCCCAAGGCACTTCACAGGAGCGTTACAGAACAAAAAGGAAATTGACACCGACCCACCCAAGGAAAAATTAGGGCAGATGACCAAAATCAGGGTTAAAGGAGCGTCCGATTAGAGAGGCGGAAAAGTTTAGGCAGGGAATTCCAGAACTTAGGGACATTAAACCGAGGCCCCGTCTGCTCTCGCAGGTGGACGTAAAAGAACCCAAAGCACTATTTTGAAGAGCAGGGGAGTTGTCCCCGGTGTCCTGGACAATAGTTATCCCTCAATCAACATAAAAACAAATTATCTGGTCATTTTCACATTGCTGTTTGTGGGAGCTTGCTGAGCGCAAATTGGCTGCCACATTTCCTACATTAAAACAGTGACTACACTTCAAAACATTACTTCATTGGCTGTAAAGCGCTAGGGACATCTGGTGGTTGCAAAAGGCGCGATATAAATGCAAGTCTTTCTAGGCAACAGCTCAAGAGAAGGTTGTGGGGCTGGAGAGATTAGAGATAGGGGAGGATGAGGCCATGGAGGGATTTGAAAACAAGGATGAGAATTTTGAAATCAAAACTGCATATGTTCTCATCCATATGCACTAGCTATACTGATCCCATTGTTCTTAGTAAATTATTGGAGAGGGTGCAGAGAAGATTTACCAGGATGATACCAGAAATGTGAGAGTATATACATCAAGAAAGGATGAACAGGCTGGATCTCTTCTCTTGAAAAAAGGCTGAGGGGAGACCTCAAAGAGATCTTTAAAATTATGGAAAGGTTTTGATCAAGTGGAGAGAGAGCGCGAGAGAGAGAGAGAGAGAGAGAGAGAGAATGTGTCCACTTGTGGGGTACAGCATAACTAGAGGCCATCAATATAAGATAGATAGTCACCAAGAAATTCAATAGGGAATTCAGAAGAAACTTCTTTACCCAAAGAGTGGTGAGAATATGGAACTCGCTACCACAGGGAGTGGTTGAAGAAAATAGTATCGATGCATTTAAGGGGAGGCTAGACAAGCCTTCATGGCAAATGAGCCAAGGGTGCACAGAGGAAACATTACAAGGATACCCTCAAAGCCTCCCTGATAAACTGCAGCATCCCCACCAACATCTGGTAGTCCCTGGCCAAAAACCGCCTTGAGTGGAGGAAGTGCATCTGGGAGGGCACTGGGCGCCTAGAGTCTCGTCGCCGAGTGCATGCCGAAAACAAGCGCAGGCAACACGTGGCAAACCTGTCCCACCCTCCCTTACCCTCAACGACTGTCTGTCCCACCTGTGGCAGGGACTATGGCTCTCGTATTGGACTGTTCAGCCACCTTAAAGACTCATTCTAAGAGTAGAAGCAAGTCTTCCTCAATTCCGAGGGACTGCCTATGATGATGATGGCACAGAAACAGGCCATTTGGTCCAACCAGTCCATACCTGCATTTAAGACCCACTCGAGCCTCCTCCCGGCTTTCCTCATCTAAATCTGTCAGCATAATCTTCATATGTTTGTCTCATTCTCATCTCTCTGTGCATAACTGTAATGACTTTAAATATCTTACTGTATCTATATTGCGTTAAGCTCATAATAAAGTAATGCAACTGAGTACTGTAGACAGTGAGTAAGTGTGACCTTAGCTTCTTTAATTAAACTCCAGAGTGTTGATACAGCATGGGAGGCCTGCTTATAGACAGTGCTCCCAAGGGATGCTGGGATCCCTTGGGACTCCAACAGGTAAGCCCTCTAGAGGCAGTATGTTTACAGGTTGCCTAGGATTGCATACATAATATACTGCACTTGTATCTTTTCATTTCATTATCCTCTCTGTAGTGAATTGCCTAAGACTATCTACAATATTCAACTGTGGTCTAACTGAATGTGGTGGTGTCAAAGCTGCAATGGCCATGGATACAACAACAACTAGTATTGATATAGCACCTTTAACGTAGTAAAGCATCCCAAGGCACTTCAAAGGAGTGTTATAAAACAAAATTTTGACAGCCACATAAGGAGAAATTAGGGCAAATTACCAAAAGCTTGGTCAAAGAGGTAGGTTTTAAGGAGCGTCATAAAAGGAGGAAAGTGAGGTAGAGAGATGGAGAGGGAATTGTTTAGGGAGGGAATTCCAGAGCTTAGCGCCTTCGCAGCTGATGGTACGACCACCAATCGTTGCTCAAGAGGCCAGAATTAGAGGAGCGCAGATATTTCAGGGTGGTTGTGGGGCTGGAGGAGATTACAGAGTTTGGGGGGGGGGGGGGTGGTGGGAGGCGAGGCCATGGAGGGACTTTAAGAATCGAGGTGGTGCTTAACTGGGAGTCAATGTAGGTTAGCAAGCACAGGAGTGATGCGTGAATGGGATTTGGTGCGAGTTAAGACGCAGGCAGTAGAGGTGTGGATGACCTTAAGTTTATGTAGGGTAGAACGTAGGAGGCCAGCTAGGAGTACATTGGAATAGTCAAGTCTAGAGGTAACAAAGGCATAGATGAGGGTTTCAGCTACAGATGAGCTGAAGTAGGGGTGATGTTAGAGGTGGAAATGGGCGGTCTTAGTTAGGGTACAGATGTGTGGTTGGAAACTAAATTTCGGGGTCAAATATGACACCCAAGGTTGTGAACAGTTTGGTTCAGTCTCAGACAGAAGTTAGGGAGAGGGATGGAGTCATTGGCTAGGGAAGGGAGTTTGTGGCAGGAACCGAAGACAATTGTTTTGATTTTACCAATATTTAGTTGAACGAAATTTCTGCTCAACTGCTTTTGTAGAGAGCCGGTACAGGCTCGATTGGCCGAATGGCTCTCTTCCGTGCTGTAACCATTTATGATTCTATGATCCAATATTGGATATCGGACAACCAGACTGACAATTTAGAGACACCATGTCTTCCATTCTTCTTTCATCTTCCCAATTTCCCATAGAGATGAAGGAGTCAAATTCCATCGCATTGTCAAAGGGAGAAAAGTATTTTTTCATTGAATTTATTAAAACAAATGTCTCCTTTTGGAGAAACAATATGCCCTTTAGAAAAAATAAATATCAATGATCCAGCAAAATCAGCAGAGATAAATTATCTTTATAGCCCAGAGAACTAAGAGGGCGGGGGGACTTGTGAAGCATTTTTGGTCATTATAAAAGGAGTACTAATCACTGGGGAGGGATCAGACTATTGTGATGCCTATTTTTTTTTTTTTTTTTTTTAAATGGCAACAGAACAGGTACATTATTAATTCAAAACAGTGTAAAATTTGCACATAAAATTCTCAAACTTGAGCATTTTATGTGCAAATAACAAGCTATTAAGCAGTAGTCAGCATGGATTCAGAAGGGAAAAATCCTGCTCAACCAACCTCATCTTTTCCTTTTTGAATCAGGGATCAATATAGATAATTGAGGAGGCTGAAGAAGACAGTGGTTCTAGTAGACAACATTCAATCACCAGAGCAAATAGTTAACAAACTAGATAGAACGCTCACCTCTGAGGTGGTACCGGCGAGACTTGGACAATTCAGCCTCAAACGGAGGCAACTGAGAGTTGATCTTAAAGATATACAAGATAGTAAATGGTATGCAAAAGGTAGATCCAAAAAAATTACTTCATATGAAATGATGAGTGGGCCTAAAGACGCAGATTCATACTAGTAAATGGCGAGTTTTGAACCGATGTCGGCAACATCTTCCCTACAGAGACGGAAGGTAGATCGGAGGAAGTAGGGAGTGTACAAGAGGTCAGAGTTGAGGAACGTAGAGTTCTCAATGCTTAGGCTGGACAAGATTACAGAAGTAATGAGGGGCAAGGCCATCAAGGGATTTGAACACAAGGATGAGAATTTTAAAATTAAAGGGGTTGGTGGAGCAGGAGCCAATGTAGGTCAGCGACCACAAGGATGATGGGTGAACGGGATTTGGATACATGCAGTAGTATTTTGGATGTGCTCATGTTTATGAAGGGTGGAACATGGGAGGCTGGTCAGTAGAACTTTGTATTAATCAAGTCTAGAGGTAACAAAGATATGAATGAGGTTTTCAGCAGCAGATGAGCAGAGACAAGGGCAGAGATAGGCAATATTAGAGGTAGAAGTAGGCGATCTTTGTGAAAAGGAGGATATAGGGTTGGAAGTTCAGCTCAGGGTATCGAGTGCAATGTATCTAATTTTGCTGATGATATAAAGTTAGGTGGGAAAGTAAGCTGTGAAGGAGGATGCAGAGGCTGCAAAGTGATATAGAAAGGTTGACCGAGTGGGCAAGAACATGAGAGAAGGAATATAATGTGGAGAAGTGTGAAGTTATCCATTTTGGTAGGAAAAATCAAAAAGCAGAATATTTTTTGAATGGTGAGACTGAAAAATTTTCATATTCAGAGGGACCTGGGTGTCTTTGTACATGAATCACAGAAAGTTAACATGCAGGTACAGCAAGCATTTAGGAAAGCAAATGGTATGTTAGCCTGTATTACAAAGGGATTGGAGTACAAGAGTAAAGAAGTCCTATTGCAATTATATTGGGCCTTGGCGAGACCACACCTGGAGTACTGTATACAATTTTGGTCTCCTTACCCAAGGAAGGACATACTTGCCTTAGAGGGAGTGCAACAAAGGTTCACTAGACTGATTACTGGGATGCAGGGATTGTCCTATTGGGAGAGATTGAGTGGACTAGGCCTATGTTCCCTAGAGTTTAGAAGAATTAGAAGTGATCTCATTGAAGTGTATAAAACTCTTAAGGGGCCTAACAGGATAGATGATGGGAGGAAGTTTCCCCTGTCTGAGGAGTCTAGAATGAGGGATCACAGTCTCAGAATAAGGGGTTGGCAATTTAGAACTGAGAGGACGAGAAATTTCTTAACTCAAAGGGATATGAATCTTTGAAATTCTCCACCCTAGAGAGCTGTGGATGGTCAGTCGTTGAGTATATTCAAGACAGAGATCGATAGATTTTTGGATACCAAGAGAAGCAAGAGATATGGGAACAATGCAGGAAGGTAGAAGATCAGCCATGATCTTATTAAATGGCAAAGCAGCTCAAAGGGCTGTATGGCCTACTCCATTCCTATTTCTTGCGTTCTTAAATAGGACACTGAGGATGTGAACAGTCTGATTCAGCCTCAGACAGTGGCCAAGGAGGGGGCAGGAGATCAGTGGCTTGGGAATGGAGTTGGTGGCAGGTGGTCAATGACAATGGCCCAGGTATTACTCCCAAAATAACGGTGAGTTTAATGGCGCTCATCATTATAAATGCATAACTCATCAACTTGTGGCAAGGAAGAGCTACCCAGTAAATTTCAAACCATAGTGTCAGAATCATTATAGCACATTCAGCCCATTGAGTCCATGCTAGCTGTCTGTAGAGCAATCCAGTCAGTCCCATTCCCCAGCTCTATCCCCACAGCCCTGCAAGTTTATTTCCCTCACGTGCCTATCCAATTTCCTTTTGAAATCATTGATCGTCTCCACTTCCACCACCCTCGTCGGCAGCGAGTTCCAGGTCATTACCTCTCACTGCGTAAAAACAGTTCTTCCTCACATCCCCCTTGTATCCCTTGCTCAAAACCTTAAATCTGTTTCCCCTAGTCTTTGTACCATCAACTAATGGGAACAGCCTCTCTCAGTCTACCTTATCCAAACCAGTTTTAATCTTGTACATCTCTATCAAATCTCCCCTCAACCTCCTTTGCTCCAAGGAGAATAACCCCAACTGGAGTATAATGTTGGAAAGTATGAGGTCATGCACTTTGGCAGAAAAAAAATCAAAGAGCAAGTTATTATTTAAATGGAGAAAGATTGCAAAGTGCCGCAGCACAGCAGAACCTGGGGGTACTTGTGCATGAAACACAAAGGATAGTATGCAGGGACAGAAAGTGATCAGAAGGGCCAATGGTATCTTGGCCTTTATTGCAAAGGGGACGGAGTATAAAAGCAGGGACATCTTGCTACAGCTATACAAGGTTTTGGTGAGGCCACACCTGGAATACTGCGTGCAGTTTTGGTTTCCATATTTACGAAAGGATATGCTTGCTTTGGAGGCAGTTCAGAGAAGGCTCGCTAGGTTGATTCCGGGAATGAGGGGGTTGACTTATGAGGAAAGATCAAGTAGGTTGGGCCTCTACGCATTGGAATTCAGAAGAATGAGAGGTGATCTTATCGAAATGTATAAGATTATGAGGTGGCTTGAAAAGGTGGATGCAGAGAGGATGTTTCCACTGATAGGGGAGACTAGAACTAGAGAGCATGATCTTAGAATAAGGGGCCACCCATTTAAAACAGAGATGAGGAGACATTTCTTCTCTGAGGGTTGTAAATCTGTGGAATTTGCT
Organism: Pristiophorus japonicus; assembly: GCF_044704955.1. Taxonomy (NCBI): domain Eukaryota; kingdom Metazoa; phylum Chordata; class Chondrichthyes; family Pristiophoridae; genus Pristiophorus; species Pristiophorus japonicus. The sequence goes on along the minus strand of NC_091978.1, from coordinate 58,096,644 downwards.
GCCTCAGAGCTATGGAAGCTGGGACATTGAATAAATTTAAGACAGAAATAGACAGTTTCTTAAACGATAAGGGGATAAGGGTCATAGGGAGCGAGCGGGGAAGTGGAGCTGAGTCTATGATCAGATCAACGATGATCTTATTGAATGCCGGGGCAGGCTCGAGGGGCCGTATGGCCTACTCCTGTTCCTATTTCTTACGTTCTTATGTCCTCCAACCTAATCTTGTAGCTAAAATCCCTCATCCCTGGAACCATTCTGGTAATCTCCTCTGCACCTTCGCACATCCTTCCTAAAGTATGGTGACCAGAACTGGACGCAATACCCTCGTTGTGGCCTAACCAGTGCTTTATAAAAGTTCAGCATAACTTTCCTGCTTTTGTACTCAATACCTCAATTTATGAAGACCAAGATCCCATATGCTTTGCTAACTACTCTCTCAATATGTCCTGCCATCTTCAAGGATCTATGCATATGAACCCCAGGTCCCTCTGTCCATGCACACTCTAGAAATGCGCCATTAAGTTTATATTGCCTCTCCCTATCCCTTCTGCCAAAATGCATCACTTCACACTTCTCTATTAAATTCCATCTGCCACTTGTCTTCCCATTCTGCTATCTGTGTGCTGTTGTAGTCGATTGGTATCATTTTCACTGTTTGCCACACCTCCAGGTTTGGTTTAACTGGCACATTTTGAAATTTTACTCTGTTTTCCAATATCCAAGTCATTTACATATATTAAAGAAAGCAATGGACCTAGCATTGACTCTTGGGGAACACCACTGTCTGCCATCCTCCAGTCTGAAAAACAACCATTTACCACGACTCACTGGTTTCTGTCCTTAAGCCAATTTCTTATCTATGCGGACACTGACCCTCCTATTCCATGAACCTAAATTTTGTGTGGTACTTTGTCAAACGCTTTCTTAAAATCCATATAAGACAACATCCACTGCATTCCCTTCATCAACCTTCTCTGTTACTTCATCAAAAAATTCAATTAAATTAGTCAAACACGATCTGCCTTTTACAAATCTGTGCTCGCTCTCTTTAATTACTTAAACCATCCAAGTGCCTGTTAATTTTTTCCCTGATTATTGTTTCTAAAATCTTACACATCACTGTAGTTATTCGGATTGTCCTTATACCCTTTCTTGAACAAAGTGTCACATTTGCGACTTCCAATCCCCTGGCATCTCCCCCGTAACTAGGGAAGATTGGAAGATTATAGCAAGCCCTTCCACTATTTCCACCCTCATTTCCCTTAGCAACCTGGGCTGCAAGCCATCCGGACCAGGCGACTTATCCATTCTAAGCATATCCTGCCTTTCCAGTACATCTTGCCTATTAATTTTCATCCCACCTATTACCTCTATCATCTCTGCTTCTACCGATATTTTGTCAGCATCCTCTTCCTTAGTAAACACAGATACAAAGTACTCATGAAGTATTCTAGTCTTGCCCTGCACCTCTAATCGTATGTTGCTTTCTTTGTCCTCAATAGGCCCCACCTCACTTCTTACTACTCGCTTACTATTTACTTGCCGGTAGAAGATGTTAACTGCCATTCTATTCTCATTCTCTGTCAGTCTTATTTTCCTCTTCACTTCCCCTCAAATTATTGTATTTGGCCTGGTTCTCACTTGAAGAATTCACCCAACATGCATCATACACCCACTTTTTTTGTTTCATCATATTTTCTATCTCCCTCCTCATCCAAGGCTTTGATTCCCTTACCTTTCCCTCTTGTTGGAAAGGACCTAGCCTATACCTGAAACATCTCCTCCTTAAAGATTACCCATTGTTCCCTTACAATTTTTCCTGTCATAAGAACACAAGCAATAGGAGCAGGAGTAGGCCATTTGGCCCTTTGAGCCTGCTCCGCCATTCAATGAGATCATGGCCGATCTGATCATGGATTCAGCGCCACTTCCCTGCCCACTCCCTATAACCCTTTACTCTGTTATTGCTCAAAAATCCGTCTATCTCCGCCTTAAATATATTCAGTGACCCAGCCTCCACAGCTCTCGGGGCAGAGAATTCCATAGATTTACAACCCTCTGAGAAAAGAAATTTCTCCTCATCTCAGTTTTAAATGAACGGCCCCTTATACTAAAACTATGGGCTAGACTTTCCACTTCACATCGCCCATCTATCGCCCAAAACAGACCTCTAGCGCCCATTTTGACTAAAAAGTGGAAACTAGGCCCAAAACATCGCTGGAAAAAGAAGTGCCTAAGTTTCCACTTTGATCGCAGATGGGCCCACACAAGGCCCATCCCAAGTTTCGGCACCTAGCATGCACTTCGCTGGGCCGATGCAAGGCCCAAAAGAGTGTTGAGAAATAGTTGCCTTTACTGGGCTAGAGAAGGAAATAGGCACTACGGACACCATTTTAAAGATCGGAGGCAGAGTGGAGGCATAGCTGAATTATTTAGAGAGTTAATCTAAAGATAATTCTACTCAGAATATTGGAACAGGATATATAAAGGGTATATAAAGTAGGTATTATCAAGTTATTTTGGAAATAGGTTTTATATATTGACATTATTTTGGAAATAGCTTTTACATAGCGAAATTATTTACTGATATTGGGACCTATTAAACTGACTGGATACAGCGTAGAGTACAGTGATGAGAGGATAAAGTAGAGAGATTATATTAAATTAGTGAAAGTAATTATTGATAGTGATATGGGGCCTATGCTTTCCCTGCCATTAATTGCAACTGCTCGCACATTGGTTACTGAAAGGATCAATTGAAGAGGTGGCAGAGTAATGCGTAGATGGAGACAAAGACAGTGGAGGAGACCATACAGCCAACGAAGGTACTTGGAAAAGCAATCTTACCTGAACTTGTTTGAAAATGCTCATCTTAGGAGGCTGCGATTCCGGAAGGAGGTCATCGATGAGATATGTCAAATCGTCAAGTGTGATCTGCAGCCTTCCAGCAGCATCATAACTGCACTGTCCGTTGAGGTGAAGGTTACTGCTGCTCTAGCCTTCTACGCATTGGGATCTTTTCAGGCTTCAACTGGCGACATCTGCCATATCTCAGCACGCTACACACTGCTGCATTCGACAGGTGACTGAAGCCCTTTACACTCGCAGGATGGACTTCATAAGCTTTCCAATGACCAGGGAGGCACAGACCGAGAGGGCTTTGGGTTTCTACAGGGTAACAGTTCCCCAAGGTGCAGGGAGCAATAGACTGCACATTCATTGCCCTGAAAGCACCCTTAAAGAACACGGAGGTGTTTCATAACAAAAAGGGGTTCCACTCACTAAATGTGAAGCTTGTTGTTGACCACAATCAAACAATTCTGACAGTAAATGCTACATTTCCTGGCAGCATCCATGATGTGCACATCCTACGTGAAAGTGCTATCCCTGACCTGTTTGTCAATCATCTAGAAGGTCATGGTTGGATGCTGGGGGATAAAGGATATGGCCTTGCCCATTGGCTGATGACCCCTCTGCATAATCAAGTCACTGAAGCACAGAAATGTTACAATGAAAGTCACATAGCGACTCGCAACATCGTTGAAAAGACAGTTGGAGTCTTAAAGCAGCGCTTCAGATGCCTGGATCATTCTGGAGGCAGCCTACAGTACCACCCTGACCAGATCGCAGAGTTTATTGTGGTGTGTTGTATGCTGCATAACCTAACTATAAGAAACCTGCGAAACCCTGGATAAGGTCACGACCGTCTCCCTGCACAGAGATATCAAGCAGGGATTGCCCATCCCGCTGACCTGACCTCCGCGAGGTTGGTGTTGGCAAAATTTCACGCCTTGGCATCACCACCTGCACACCGCTTGGAACCAGTGCTTCTTCTATCTCAATTGAGATGGCCGCAGGTTGTTTCCCCCCCCCCACCCCCCCCACAAAAACATTATCTTCCTCCTCCTCTGCCTCCTCCGTTTGAGGGTGCTCCTCCCCTTCCTCCTGCGAGTTTGTTGATGTTCCTGATTCCAACGACACTTGACCTTAAAAAGACAAATATGACGTTTCTAAACATTTAAAGACAGCTTTAGGACATTAATGGTGCTCATTATTAAACAGACATATCAATACATACCACTTTTTCAATAACCCAATACATATGTCTAATTTTCAAAACCCCATATGCACAATGGTTCACCAGGGCTGACATGACCTCATTCGTGAATCATGAATCATGAATCATGAATACCTCAAAAGTATATATCATAAAGCATCATCATTGCAGGACATCACAAGAGTAACTAAGATATTTTAAAGATGTATTTGATAATGCTTGATACATTACACAGTTCCCATTACTCAAGACTCGAGGGTGGGTTCGGCCACACCACGGGTTGTGACCAAACGGCTGTCAGGCCCCACTAGGGCGACTGCAAGCTGCTCTTATTCACTTAGGAGCTGAATTTGAGCCAAGCTGGTGCCTGTCCTCCTTTGCTCAGCTCTATTTAGTGAAATCTTCTGTAAATGATAAAGATAACATTGCATGGCATAAGCTAATTGACTTGGTAATAAACATTTCAGATTTACATAATTAAATGTCTGATTAGAACCTTGCATTGAATTACAACAGCTCATTCTTCTGAAATCCAATGAGTATAGACTCAACCTATCTTCATAAGTCAACCTTGCATTGCATATGAACAATGTAAAATTCAACAGTGTAGGATGCATAAATTTCATAATTTCATTAATTACTATAATAAAATGACATTGAAGATTCCAATTAATTTCCATACATCATTTAAATATGATATGTATAATTTTTAAATATAAAATGCAACTTACTCTGGCTGCTGACAGCAGGTTGTTCCATCTTTTGCGGCACTGGTCCGGTGTCCGTACTTCATTTGACTCCGATGTAACCATGTCGGCAATCTCTGCCCATATTTTCCGGTATGCATGGGGTGGAGGTTTCCCCTGCCCACCCAGTTTTAAATCCGCCCACTATGTTCACCAGAGCCTCATTCGCCTCCTCACTAAAGGGCTTAGCCCTTTTACGTTCCAAATCAGCCTCCATTGACTTTTTTGGTTAAATATATTGATTATTTTATACAATATATTTGAGTTTATATTTTACAGTAAGGATAACTGAGTGCAATATAATTGTTTAAAACTGATAAATCTTGGATAAATTACAAAAAAAAACTTATTCTATTCACACAAACTAATCCGGCAATTCAAACATTTCTTCTCTCTCTCTCTCTCTCTCTCTCTGAGCATGTGTGATGACCCCTGACCTCTCAAAACACAGCAAAAAAAACCCCAAAAATCCTACACATGCGCACAATAGCGTTGCTAGGAAAGCTTTTTTTTCCCCACTTCCGTTTTAGGTGGGCGATCGTAAGATCGCTGAAAAATCACATCACCCATTTGACATCGCCGGGGTAAGGCGAAGTGGAAAATTGCAAAAAATAAAATGGGCGATGTGCCGGCGATCAGCAAGGCCGAAACATCCCACATTGCTGGAACATCGGCCACATTTTTGGGCGATGGCCCCCTAGTGGAAAGTCTAGCCCCATGTCTCCTATTTTAGTTTCCCCTAGGAGTGGAAATATCCTCTCTGCATCCACCTTGTTGAGCCTCCTCATTATCTTATATGTTTTGATAAAATCACTTCTCATTCTTCAGAACTCCAATGTGTATAGGTCCAACCTATCCTCATAAGTCAACCCCCTCATCTCCAGAATCAACCGAGTGAACCTTCTCTGAACAGCCTCCAATGCAAGTATATCCTTCCTTAAATACTGTACGCAGTACTCCAGGTGTGGCCTCACCAATACCTTGTACAATTGTAGCAGGACTTCTCTGCTTCTATACTCTATTCCCCTTACAATAAAGGCCAACATTCCACTTGGCTTCCTGATTACTTGCTGCACCTACATACTAACGGTTTGTGTCTCGTGCACAAGGACCCCCAGATCCTTCTGTACTGCAGTACTTTGCAATTTTTCTCCATTTAACTTATAATTTGCTTTTCTATTATTTCTGCCAAAGTGGATCACCTCACATTTTCCCACATTATACTCCATCTGCCAAATTTTTGCGCACTCACTTAACCTGTCTATATCCCTTTGCAGATTTTTTGTGTGTCCTCCTCACAAATTGCTTTCCCACCCATCTTTGTATCATCAGCAAAATTGGCTACATTACACTCCATTCCTTCATCAGGTCATTAATATAGATTGTAAATAGTTGAGGCCCCAGCACCGATCCCTGCGGCACCCCACTAGTCATTGTTTGCCAAACGGAAAATGATCCATTTATCCCAACTCTCTGTTTTCTGTTAGTTAGCCAATCCTCTATCCATGCTAATATATTACCCCAACCCAGTGAGCTTTTATCTTGTGCAGTAACCTCTTACATGACACCTCATCAAATGCCTTCTGGAAATCCAAATACACATCCACTGGTTCCCCCTTATCCATCCTGCTCACTACATCCTCAAAGTACTCCAGTAAATTTGTCAAACATTATTTCACTTTCATAAAATCATGCTGACTCTGCTTGATTGAATCATACTTTTCCAAATGTCCCACTAATGGGACATTTAATATTGGACTCTAGTATTTTCCCAATCTTTGGGATGAGAGGGGATCTAGCTAGTGTAAAATGGAACCATTGAAGTTAACCCTCTTCTAATTTAGAAGTTCCATTTTAGATTGTTCCTTGCTATTCTCCATTACTAATCTAAACCTTATGATACGATGATCACTCTTATCCAAGAGTTCTCCCACAGACACTTGGTCCATCTCCTTCCCCAGCACCAGATCCAGCAATGCCTCCTTTCTAGTTGGGATGAGAACATAGTGGTCAAGGAAGTTCTCCGGAACATATTTCAGAAATACCTCCCCCTCTTTTCCCTTTACTCTAAAGTTAACCCAATCGATATTTGGGTAATTAAAGTCCCGCAATATCACCACTCTAGTTTTTGCACATCTCTGATTTCCCCGCAGATTTGCTCCTCAATCTCTCTCGAACGATTTGGAGGCCTATCGAATACCCCCAATAGCGTGATCATACCCATTTTGCTTCTCAACTCTAACCAAATGGATTTTGGCCTTGCCCCCTCAAGATCATCAATCACCACAAGTTGCTGGTCAATTTGCACCCCTTTGTCGTTAGCCTGGCAAAAACACAGCCCACCCTCAAAACCCTAGTTATTTTCATGAAATTGCTACATTTGCACATTAATTTCCAATTAATCTCGGCACGGAAAGTTAGGGCTGCGAGAAGTTCAAATACCGTGGCAGCTGGGGAATTTAAATTTAGTAAATTAAATAAATCTTGAAGGAAAAGCTAGCATCAGTAATGGCAACTGTGAAACTACTGGATTGTTGTAATAAGCCATCTGGTTCACAATGTCCTTTGCAGGATCTTGCGGAGACATCATTGGCGGTATTTCTCCAGTGATTTGAGGTGTTTACTGTATAGGGTCCACGTCACTGAGCCATACAGGAGGGCGGGTATTACTTCAGCCCTGTAGACCATGCGTAATATGTCCTTACTGTACAGTACAAATGCACACGAGGCCCATACTAGAGAGGTGGTCACTTTGTGACCAATAACCTTTAATAGCCAGCAGTGAAGTGGAGAAGATGGGTGGAGCTTCCCCTTTTATACCTGAAAGTCCAGGTTAGGAGTGTCTCCCATAAGTTCACCACCTAGTGGTCAGTGTTCTCACGGTGTACAACTTAGGTCAGTTTATATATGGATTACAATGACAGTTGAATACATGACAATGAGCTTGGTGGCAGATTTGGCATCCCCAGCATCGAAGCACTGACCACACTCAACCAGCTCCATTGGGCAGGCCACATTGTTCGCATGCCTGACACAAGACTCCCAAAGCAAGCACTCTACTCAGTACTCCTACATGGCTAGCGAGCCCAAGGTGGGCAAAGGAAACATTTCAAGGGCACCCTCAAAGCCTCCTGGATAAAATGCAACATCCCCACCAACACCTGGGAGTCCCTGGTCAAAGACCACCCTAAATGGAGGAAGTGCATCCTGGAGGGCACTGAGCACCCAGAGTCTCGTCGCCAAGAGCATGAAGAAAACAAGCTCAGGCAGCGGAAGGAACGTGCGGCAAACCAGTCCTACCCACCATTTCCTTCAACGACTGTCTGTCCCACCTGTGACAGAGACTGTAATTCCCATATTGGACTGTTCAGTCATTTAAAGAACTCACTTTTAGAATGGAAGCAAGTCTTCCTCAATTCCGAGGGACTGACTATGATGATAATGTCCTTTAGGGAAGGAAATCTAACGTCCTTACCCGGACTGGCCTAAATGTGACTCCAGACCCACAGCAACATGGTTGACTCTTAACAGCCCTCTGAAATGGTTCAGCAAGCCACTCAGTTAAGGGCAATTAAGGATGAGCAATAAATGCTGGTCTTACCAGTGACGCTCACATCCAGTGAATGAATTTTAAAAAAAATTAACAGCGCATGTACCTTTTTTATGACAAGATTTAGGTTCCTGCTATGCTACTCAACTTCAAACCCAGAAAGCAAACATTTGAAACTGTGGAGTCTCATTTCTTCAGGTAATAAATTGTTTGGAGATTGAAAATGTTGAATTTTCTACTTTTCCTTTACATCTTCTTTCTCTCTCAATCCAATCTATCTTTCCCTTTCTTTATTTCTCTTTCTATACCTGATTTGGCTCTAATTCACTATTTCCTTCTCTGTAGTTCCTGTTTCTTTCTCCATCTTGAAGTTCCATTGGTTATGGAGATAGACTGTTGGTCTTGTTGTTGCCCTCACCACGCTGTTATCAGCTTGCATATCCAGCAACTTGCAGAGCAAAAAAAACTTCGATCTGAAGGGTATGGGAGCCAAGTATAACACATGGGGCACGCAAGAGATGCCTTGCTCCAGAAAAATTTGGGACACAGGCTTTAATCTCCCCAATGTTTAATTAAGCTTACAAAACAGGAGAAAATGTAATTTAGCCCAACAGTCTACTCTATCCAAAGTTCATTGTAACATTGTTATATCAGAGTGCTCTGTTGATTTCCTCCACTTAAAAAAATAATAATTTTCTCCCCAACCTCTATTACCAACAAAAGTCAAGCAGTGTTGTTAACTATCTCTATAATATTCAATCCCACTTCTAAATAGTTCCTATTTAAAAAAGGTCCTAATTGACCCTGCAATTTTCTCAGATAAAATAAAGAATAATTGATCATGCTAGAATTTTGAAATAAAATGAGAACACCTTGGAAATACACAGACCAGTCAACATCTATTCAGGTTGTGACATTTCAGGTGTAACCGTCAGCAGAATTGAAGATTACAAGAAAACATGTATTTTAATGAGGTTGGAAAATGAGAGAGAAAAAGAGGTGAGCAGTGAACTAACAGATACACAAATTATAGAGAGGTAGTAAATGTGTTAAATGACCTAATAAAAGACAGTTAAGTGATATAAAAAAAAGAAGAGTAGGTGCCGACATTTACAAAAGCACAAGATGCACAAATTGTGGGGAGGGAAAAATAAAATGGCACAGGAGAGATCAATGTACAGTATCTCAAATAAATGGAGGGAAAAATTTGTAGGTATGAAACTAAAACATAATTAAAATGAAACACTTTGGATCTCTAAATCATGAGAAAAGCTAAAGAACGGTTCTACGCCATGGGTTTAGATCCCCACCGGCAACATGCACTGACAATTGACAAAGGGTCACCAATCCAAATGTCAACCTGCCTTTCCACCCCATGGGCACTGACAGAACCTCCCTACATCACTGTTGTGAAGAAAATGGAGGGTATAGCTACGGTCCCAAGTAACTGCAGAGTGCCCAGTAGAAAGATAAGACACTGGCCCTGAAATTCCGATGTCGCGGGTCCGTACGAAGTTGCTACGGACCCAGGAAAGCATCGGAAAAGCCGGTTTTCAGCGCACAATGCGACCTGTCCAGCTGGAGCAGTACAGGTCTTGCCCGTGCGATGAGTTCTCACGCAAAATTCCGACTTTGAGATCTTCTGCCCAGGAATAGGGCACGAAAGTTCTGCGCGAGATAAAGCAGGCGTACAGCCTGCATTCTGTGCGCATTAACCGGAAACATTGCTTCAAACAACTCAATAGCCTTCAGCATAAGCAGCAGTCGATGCTGAGGAGTTCTGTAGAGTAAAAGCTGAACACAAACTAAATAAACAGCGGGAAATGGAAACAAGCAGCTTCCTGTCAAAGTAATGAGAGATTCAAATCTTGCAACTTTTATCACATTTGAGGTACCGTGTTGTCTATGATCGACTTTAAAGTCAGACACTCAGTAATTGTGTTGAGATAGAATGCTTTCCAAGGGCAATGCATAATGTAGAGGATAGCTTCTTGAGAATAATAGTACAAAGGCTTTCCAGCAATTGTAGTGAATCCCAAAATATGGCCAAAAGTTTTCACAAACAATCTCAGTTGAACAGTGTACTTTCAACCACGTACTTCCACCTTGGTGAATGGGTTCCAACAAAGTGCACCTTTTACATAGAGGCTCAGCTTCTCGAACGGATGGGAGAGCAGGAGTTTTGGAATTTAGGACAAGTGCTGTCATCCCATCCTAATTCCGTCATGTGCATGCTGCTGCATTAGAAGGGCAGTTGCTTCTTCAATGTGTTCTGTCATACATCGGCCCAGCCAACAATTCCTGTCCCCGCCAACTTACACCTTCCCCCAAACCAGAAATGTTGTGGCCATCAATCTTAAACATTTTCCCCATCCTTTCATTTGTACATGCAGTTTAGAAGTCGCTACTTTTTATTTGCTGGCCATGCTATTACACACTGCACAACCACGACCCAGAAATTCAAGACATGTCTTTATATTGCTTTAATTAACTTTTAAAACTGTTACTGTTTAAGATAAATTAGACAGACAATCTGAAAACTATTCTAAAAGATTTTTTTTTTAAATCATTGAAAAATCTCACCTTTCAAAGATTGGTAGTGATCTCTAAACCAGCTGCAGCACTGAAGGTAAAACAAAAATCGGGGGCGCGGCCTATGTAAATGAGCTCCTTTTGACAGTTCCTGTGGGCGGGGACAGACTCCGAAAGAAGCCACAGGCTTCACCCACGTCGTGACGTCATACGCTGCCTGGGAATAATCTTCACTCTATTGGAAGTTCAAGGGGGCGCAGGAGAGAAAGGTAAGTGCGCATTTTTTTAATACTTTATTTTACCAGATTGCCTGTGGGAATGGTGTTACCGGAATTTAAGAGCCATTGTTTCTGAAGCCTCCATTGAGTTTCATTGGAGTAGTATAGGACCAAAGATAAAGCAGTCAGTGGGAATGGGAAGTGGATTTAAAAAAGTGGAGTACCACAAGGAGGTCAGGGTCACACTTCTGACAGAAGCCGTCACCTAATCTGTGTTTGGCGTCCCCAGTGTACAGGAAACCTCAGTGAGCAGCAAATACAGTATACTAGATTCGAGAAATGTCTCAATTTGATTATTTTTTTCTCTTTTCGAATGAAAAGAGTCCCAGTTTCTCTCGTCGCTCTTCAGAACTAAAACCCTCAAAACTTGGTTGCATCTTAGTAGATCTCCTCTGAACCCTTGACATCTTTAAGGCACCCAAAATTGGATACAATAATCTAACAGCATTTTTGTATAGATTAGCATTCCTTTTCGTTACTACATATATTTTATTTATTATATAAAACCCAGAATCCATTTTTTAAAAAAAAAGCATTTTTATCAACTTGTTCTCCCACTTTTAAAGGATGTGTACCTGAACCCACTAAATCTATTTGCCTCTCTACTCATTTTAAAGCTTTACCATTTAGTATACATGTCCTCTCCTTACTCTTCCTATTTCACTGCATTACATTTCATCTGACATCTCTTTGCCCGATTTACATACTTATCTAGGTCCTTCTGTAGCCACTTCAGTCTTCTCCAGAGTTAACTGTGCTCCCTTATTTTTGTGTCATCTACAAATTATTTTTAAAAATTTGTTCTAGAGATGTGAGATACTGGCACTTCATTAGTTGCCCTGAGGGGCATTAAGAGTTAACATGCAGTGTGAAACTGATGTCATGTGTAGGCCAGACTGCGTACCTCAATTCCCTGAAGGACAATAAACAAACCAGGTGGACTTATGCTAATACAGCAGCTTCTATGGTCATTTTTTTCTGGTGTTAGCCCACAAATGACCAGATTTATTAAATTAAATGTCTTAATTTGAGATGCCAGGATTTGAACTCAAGCTCTAGTCCAGTACCATAACGAGGCCAACCCTACCCATTTATGCCCCAGATAAATGTATATAATTACAAGAGCAGCAATGGTCCCAGCATTGACCCCTTTGTGACACCACTGTTTACATTGCTCCACTTCACAAAATGCTCCTTTAACCATTTTCAGTCTTAACTATCTTCTGGACCGTACCGTCACACTCCCTTTATTACATGCCTTAATTTTATTAACCAGCCTTCTATGAGGCACTGTACCAAATAAATCTTGAAAATCCCCATGCACAATGTCCACTAAATTATATTTATTGCTAGTTATTTACTCCAAGTTAAATATTAAATTGACCAGAAACTAGTTGCCTTTAACAAATCCATGCTACGCAGTTACACTGGTAACTTCAGCAGCCATTGTTTTTGATTAGCCATACAACATCATGCTTACTTTGAATTCCACTACTAGCTTTGAAATCGTCAAGATTTAGATGAACTAGTGTGGGAGATGGACTAATGTAAATATTCAGCAGGTGGCAATTTAATTACCAAAATCTGCAATGTTTTAAAGGGCACAGCAGAAAAATTAATGGTCATTTGTAAACTTGTCAAGTGCTCTTCAGTCATAGAACTATTAGTTCTCAATAAATAACCCCAAAAAAATGATCAGAGCCTCCATCACTCAAAATAGTTTGACAAATCTTTTCGGGGGAAAAAAATAGCCAAACACAGAGATCATAATTACACCTCATTGCCACAAGTGCCCTCCACTCTTAAACTAGTCCATACTATTTTTGTTTTTAAAAACTGGCAAAGTATCAAAATATTGATTTGCTTTTTTCTGCAAGTTATAAGCTTTTAGGTTCTCTTCACTAATGGAATAAAAATGGTATTAATCGCTACATGATATTCATCTCAGATTTGGTTAGCTCAGACAAAAAAACTAAATGAGAATAAGCAGACATCATGAGCAGTTACAGGTGTGAAAATTGGGGAAATATCAATTTAACAAATTCTATTTTGCTTGTGTTGGGTTGTACAGGAATTGCCACACATCCTCCGGTCTTGGTACATAGGAACAGGAGTAGGCCATTCGGCCTCTCGAGCCTGTTCCATCATTCAATAAGATCATGGCTGATCTGCAACCTGTCCATATACCCGCCTTTGGCCCATATCCTTTAATACCTTTGTTAACAAAATGCTATCAATCTCAGATTGAAAATTAACAACTGATCTCAAAATTGCTGTTTGTGGAAGAGAGTTCCAAAACGAGGCAAGGGTTTACGGGGAGCAGTCAGGGAAGTGGAGTTGTGACCAAAATCAGATCAGCCAAGATCTTATTGAATGGCAGAGCAGGCTTAAGGGGCCAAATGGCCTACTCCTGCTTCTATTTCTTATAACCTTCTATCACCCTAATTTTACCCCAGAAAGGTCTGGCTCTAGGTTTGAGACGATGCCCCCAGTCCTAAAATCCCCAACCAGTAGAAATAGTTTCTCTCCATCTACCCTATCTGTTTCCCTTAATATCTTGAAACCTTCAATCAGATCACCTCTTGACCACCTAAATTCTAGGGAATCCAACCCTAATTTGTGTAATCTCTCCTCGTAACTTAACCCTTGAAATCCAGGTATCATTCTGGTAAACCTATACTGTACTCCCTCCAAGGCCAATATATCCTTCCTAGGTGTGGTGCCCAGAACTGCTCTCAGTACTCCAGGTGTGATCTAACCAGGATTTTGTATGCTGCAGCATAACCTCTACCCCTTGATATTTCAGTCCTCTAAGATATATAGGCCACCATTCCATTAACCTTTGATTATTTTCTGTACCTGTTAATGACATTTTAATGATCAATGTACCTGAACCCCCAAGCCTCTTTGGAACTTCACTATTTTTAGCTTTTCATCTGTGTTCTATACTTTTTAGGTCCAAAGTGGATGACCTCACATTTGCTTACACTGAAATCTATGCCATTTTTTCCCCCATTCACTTAATCTAGTCATATCCCTTTGTAATTTTATGCTTTCATCTACACTGCCAACAATATCTTTGTCATTGGCAAATTTGGATATATGACTTTCTATGTCGTCATTCAAGTTGTTAATAAATAGAATGCAATACAACTGCATACACTACTTTGCAGCTTGCTACGTAGTTGAAGATATCCATTAAAGGTTTTAATAATCTGTATATATCTTCACAGTAAAAGATACTAATTGGCAGAGCTAAGATCTTCCTTTGGCAAAATCTCAGCTCAAGGGTATGGGAAAAAATGAGGAATAGGGGAGCAAGACTGAGGAATAATATTCGGAATAGATTGAGCAGGGTTTGAAAGCGATCAGATGTGATGGTTTAGTGGGTGGTGAAGATCTGCCCATTAAGGTCCACAGCAAAATTAACTCTCGGAAATTTAATCGCGAGTCACACAATTTCGAATAAAAATCCCCCCCAACTCACAATCTTGTGATTCATAGAAATTTACAGCACAGAAGGAGGCCATTCGGCCCATTGTGTCCGTGCCGGCCGACAAAGAGCTATCCAGCCTAATCCCACTTTCCAGCTCTTGGTCTGTAGCCTTGTAGGTTATGGCACTTCAAGGTGCATATACAAGTACTTTTTAAATGTGGTGAGGGTTTCTGCCCCCACCACCCTCTGGGTGAAAGAATGTCCCTTCAAATTCCCTCTAAACCTCCTATCAATTACTTTAAATGTATGCCCCCTGGTTGTTGACCCGTCTGCTAACAAACAACAATTTTTTTATTTATATAGCGCCTTTAACATAGTAAAACATCCCGGCAGGAGTGTTACAAGACAAAACAAATAAACTTGACACCGAGCCACAAAAGAAGAAATTACGGCGGATGACCAAAAGCTTGGTCAAAGAGGTAGGTTTTAAGGAGCGTCTTAAAAAGGAGGAAAGATAGGTAGAGAGACAGAGAGGTTTGGGAGGGAGTTCCAGAGCTTAGGGCCCAAGCAGTTGAAGGCACGGCCACCGATGGTTGAGCAGTTATAATCAGGGGTCCTCAAGAGGGTAGAATTTGAGGAGCACAGACATCTTGTGAGGCTGAAATAGATCAGAGATAGGGAGGGTGCAAGGCTATGGAGGGATTTGTAAACAAGGATGAGAATTTTGAAATCGAGGCGTTGCTTAACCGGGAGCCAATGTAGGTCAGCGAGCACAGGGGTGATGGGTGATTATGACTTGGTGCGAGTTAGGACACGGGCTGCTGAATTTTGGCTGACCTCAAGTTTACATAGTGTAGAATGTGGGAGGTCAGCCAGGAGTGAGTTGGAGTAGTCAAGGTAACAAAGGCATGGATGAAGGTTTCAGCAGCAGAAGAGCTGAGGCAGAGGCGGGCAATGATACGGAGGTGGAAAATAGCAGTTTTAGTTATGCCGCGGATGTGTGATTGAAACTCATTTCATGGTCAAATATGACACCTAGGTTGCGAACAGTCTGGTTTAGCCTCAGATAGATGCGATGGAGAGGGATGGAATCAGTGATTAGGGTACGCAGTTTGTGACGGGGGACCAAATACAATGGCTTCGGTCTTCCCAATATTTAATTGGAGAAAATTTCTGCTCATCCAGTACTGGATGTCGGACAAGTAGTCTGAAAATTTAGTGACCAAAATAAAATAGGTCCTTCCTATCCACTATCTAGTCTCCTCATAATTTTATACACCTCAATCAGGTCTCATAAGAATGCAAGAAATAGGAGTAGGAGCAGGCGATACAGCCCCTCGAGCCTGCTCCACCATTTAATACAATCATGGCTGATCCGATCATGGACTCAGGTCCACTTCCCTGCCCGTTCCCCATACTCCCTTATCGGTTAAGTCCATTAAGTGGACTTTCCAAGACCAGTTTCACCCACACACAAGATGTTGAAGCAGAAGCCCTGACACACTGACTTGTTGACCAACTGGTCTGGCATACTGTCAAATCCCATGTGCCCAGACAGCGAACGGTTGCGGGTACCTTTGGTCATCTGCCGAGCTATGTCAGCAGCCGCCATTGTCGATCCACGGGTGAGCCTCAGCTTCCTCTGTTCGAGAGAAAACAACCCCAAATTATCCAATCTTTCCTCATAGCCAAAATTCTCCATCCAGGCAACATCCTCGTAAATCTCCTCTGTACCCTCTTTAGTGCAATCACATTTTTCCTGTAATGCTAGGCCAGAACTGCACGCAGTACTCTAGCTGTGGCCTAACTAGTGTTTTATATTGTTCAAGCATAATCTCTGCTCTTATAATCTACGCCTCGGCTAATAAAGGCAAGTATCCCATATGCCTTAACCACCTTATCTAACTGTCCTGTTACCTTCAGGGATCTGTGGACACGCACTCCAAGGTCCCTCTATTCCTCTACACAGCTCAGTGTCGTCTAATTTATTGTATATTCCCTTGCCTTGTTCGCCCTCCCCAAATGCATTACCTCAAACTTCTGATGGAATTCCATTTGCCACTGTTCTGCCCTCATCTCACCTCAGAAAACTTACGAGTTTAACGGTTGTTCCAAACCAAAGCTTCTGTACAGAAAAAACAGACTCTACCCATGTGTCTCTATGTGTAATGTTCCAATTCTGGAAGGGGACGGCCTCCCATCACCTGGACATTGATTGACGGGTGTGTTTCGATGGAATCTTCGCAAAGCATAAAGGAGGCATGACCGTGCCAGGAAGACACTGACTGATTGACTCTGCAAGATGATTCAGGCGGAGTGTGGGCAGGGCTAACTGCTTGTTCACTGACTGACTCAACAAGCTACCCGCTGGAGTGGAACTACAGAACCAGTGGAAACCTGTTCAACCTTTGTCATCTCCAGGCTAGATCCAAAACCGTCCCAACCTCTATCGCGAACTACAGACAATGCTTGCGTCTGAACTCCAAACCAGAGAGTCAACATCTTCAATGAGACGTACGAAAGCATGGGCCTTACACTAAACATCCTTAAGACAAAGGTCCCCCACAAAACCGACCCCGCCACACAGCACTGCCCCCAGTCATCAAGATCCACAGCACGGCCCTGGACAATGTGGACCACTTTCAATACCTCGGGAGCCTATTATTAGCAAGGGCAGACATCGATGATGAGGTTCCACACTGCCTCCAATGTGCCAGCAGCCTTCGGTCGCCTGAGGAAAAGAGTGTTTGAAGATCAGGCCCTTAATTCTGGCACCAAGCTCATGGTCTGCAGGGCTGCAGTGATACCAGTCCTCCTGTATAGAAACATAGAAACATAGAAAATAGGTGCAGGAGCAGGCCATTCAGCCCTTCGAGCCTGCACCGCCATTCAATGAGTTCATGGCTGAACATGAAACTTCAGTACCCACTTCCTGCTTTCACGCCATACCCCTTGATCCCCCGAGTAGTAAGGACTTCATCTAACTCCCTTTTGAATATATTTAGTGAATTGGCCTCAACTACTTCCTGTGGTAGAGAATTCCACAGGTTCACCACTCTCTGGGTGAAGAAGTTTCTCCTTATCTCGGTCCTAAATGGCTTACCCCTTATCCTTAGACTGTGACCCCTGGTTCTGGACTTCCCCAACATTGGGAACATTCTTCCTGCATCCAACCTGTCCAAACCCGTCAGAATTTTAAACGTTTCTATGAGGTCCCCTCTCACTCTTCTGAACTCCAGTGAATACAAGCCCAGTTGATCCAGTCTTTCTTGATAGGTCAGTCCCACCATCCCGGGAATCAGTCTGGTGAATCTTCGCTGCACTCCCTCAATAGCAAGTATGTCCTTCCTCAAGTTAGGAGACCAAAACTGTACACAATACTCCAGGTGTGGCCTCACCAAGGCCCTGTACAACTGTAGCAACACCTCCCTGCCCCTGTACTCAAATCCCCTCGCTATGAAGGCCAACATGCCATTTGCTTTCTTAACCGCCTGCTGTACCTGCATGCCAACCTTCAATGACTGATGTACCATGACACCCAGGTCTCGTTGCACCTTCCCTTTCCCTAATCTGTCACCATTCAGATAATAGTCTGTCTCTCTGTTTTTACCACCAAAGTGGATAACCTCACATTTATCCACATTATACTTCATCTGCCACGCATTTGCCCACTCACCTAACCTATCCAAGTCACTCTGCAGCCTCATAGCATCCTCCTCGCAGCTCACACTGCCACCCAACTTAGTGTCATCCGCAAATTTGGAGATACTACATTTAATCCCCTCGTCTAAATCATTAATGTACAATGTAAACAGCTGGGGCCCCAGCACAGAACCCTGCGGTACCCCACTAGTCACTGCCTGCCATTCCGAAAAGTACCCATTTACTCCTACTCTTTGCTTCCTGTCTGACAACCAGTTCTCAATCCACGTCAGCACACTACCCCCAATCCCATGTGCTTTAACTTTGCACATTAATCTCCTGTGTGGGACCTTGTCGAAAGCCTTCTGAAAGTCCAAATATACCACATCAACTGGTACTCCTTTGTCCACTTTATTGGAAACATCCTCAAAAAATTCCAGAAGATTTGTCAAGCATGATCTCCCTTTCACAAATCCATGCTGACTTGGACCTATCATGTCACCATTTTCCAAATGCGCTGCTATGACATCCTTAATAATTGATTCCATCATTTTACCCACTACTGAGGTCAGGCTGACCGGTCTATAATTCCCTGCTTTCTCTCTCCCTCCTTTTTTAAAAAGTGGGGTTACATTGGCTACCCTCCACTCGATAGGAACTGATCCAGAGTCAATGGAATGTTGGAAAATGACTGTCAATGCATCCGCTATTTCCAAGGCCACCTCCTTAAGTACTCTGGGATGCAGTCCATCAGGCCCTGGGGATTTATCGGCCTTCAATCCCATCAATTTCCCCAACACAATTTCCTGACTAATAAAGATTTCCCTCAGTTCCTCCTCCTTAATAGACCCTCTGACCACTTTTATATCCGGAAGGTTGTTTGTGTCCTCCTTAGTGAATACTGAACCAAAGTACTTGTTCAATTGGTCTGCCATTTCTTTGTTCCCCGTTATGACTTCCCCTGATTCTGACTGCAGGGGACCTACGTTTGTCTTTACTAACCTTTTTCTCTTTACATACCTATAGAAACTTTTGCAATCCGCCTTAATGTTCCCTGCAAGCTTCTTCTTGTACTCCATTTTCCCTGCCCTAATCAAACCCTTTGTCCTCCTCTGCTGAGTTCTAAATTTCTCCCAGTCCCCAGGTTCGCTGCTATTTCTGGCCAATTTGTATGCCATTTCCTTGGCTTTAATACTATCCCTGATTTCCCTAGATAGCCACGGTTGAGCCACCTTCCCTTTTTTATTTTTACGCCAGACAGGAATGTACAATTGTTGTAATTCATCCATGCGTTCTCTAAATGTCTGCCATTGCCCATCCACAGTCAACCCCTTAAGTATCATTAGCCAATCTATCTTAGCCAATTCATGCCTCATACCTTCAAAGTTACCCTTCTTTAAGTTCTGGACCATGGTCTCTGAATTAACTGTTTCATTCTCCATCCTAATGCAGAATTCCACCATATTATGGTCACTCTTCCCCAAGGGGCCTCGCACAATGAGATTGCTAATGAATCCTCTCTCATTACACAACACCCAGTCTAAGATGGCCTCCCCCCTAGTTGGTTCCTCAACATATTGGTCTAAAAAACCATCCCTTATGCATTCCAGGAAATCCTCCTCCACCGTATTGCTTCCAGTTTGGCTAGCCCAATCTATGTGCATATTAAAGTCACCCATTATAACTGCTGCACCTTTATTGCATGCACTCCTAATTTCCTGTTTGATGCCCTCCCCAACATCACTACTACTGTTTGGAGGTCTGTACACAACTCCCACTAACGATTTTTGCCCTTTAGTGTTCTGCAGCTCTACCCATATAGATTCCACATCATCCAAGCTAATGTCTTTCCTAACTATTGCATTAATCTCCTCTTTAACCAGCAATGCTACCCCACCTCCTTTTCCTTTTATTCTATCCTTCCTGAATGTTGAATACCCCTGGATGTTGAGTTCCCAGCCCTGATCATCCTGGAGCCACGTCTCCGTAATCCCAATCACATCATATTTGTTAACATCTATTTGCACAGTTAATTCATCCACCTTATTGCGGATACTCCTTGCATTAAGACACAAAGCCTTCAGGCTTGCTTTTTTAACACCCTTTGTCCTTTTAGAATTTTGCTGTACAGTGGCCCTTTTTGTTCTTTGCCTTGGGTTTCTCTGCCCTCCACTTTTCCTCATCTCCTTTCTGTCTTTTGCTTTTGCCTCCTTTTTGTCTCCCTCTGTCTCCCTGTATAGGTTCCCATCCCCCTGCAATATTAGTTTAACTCCTCCCCAACAGCACTAGCAAACACTCCCCCAAGGACATTGGTTCCGGACCTGCCCAGGTGCAGACCGTCCGGTTTGTACTGGTCCCACCTCCCCCAGAACCGGTTCCAATGCCGGTATGGATGAGACACGTGGACCATGTACAGTAGACACCTCAAATCACAGTAGAAATGCCACCAACGATGTCTCCGCAAGATCCTGCATCGCCTGGGAGGACAGATGCACCAACGTTAGCGTCCTTGATCAGGCCAACATCGAAGCACTGACCACACGACCAGCTCCGTTGGGCAGGCCACATTCTTTGCATGCCTGACAAGACTCCCAAAGCAAGCGCTCTACTCTGAACTCCTACACGGCAAGCAAGCCCCAGGTGGGTAGAGGAAACGTTTCAAGGACACCCTCAAAGCCTCCTTGATAAAATGCAACATCCCCACTGACACCTGGGAGTCCCTGGCCCACGACCACCCTAAATGGAGGAAGTGCATCTGGGAGGGCGCTGAGCACCTTGAATTTCATCGCCGAGAGCATGCAGAAAGCAGGCACAGAGAGCGGAAGGAGCGTGCGGCAAACCAATCCCATCCACTCTTTCCTCCAACGACTGTCTGTCCCACCTGTCACAGAGACTGTAATTCTCGTATTGGATTGTTCAGTCACCTAAGAACTCACTTTGAATGGAAGCAAGTCTTCCTCGATTGAGGGACTGCCTATGATGATTGATAGACAGAACTGTACCTGTCCTGCCTCAGAAAACCAATACTTACCTGTGTAGTATCAGTGTAGACGATAGGGAGTCACCAGCATGCTGTTGCCTGCAGGTGTCAACGAAACAAAGTTTATACACACACATGGAACACAACAGGAAGCTAGATTTATCCCAGGAGAATAATGATGTCACCTGCAAGTTATGAGGGCTATTTTCCACCAGTGAGATCGACTGCATTCCACTGTTTACTGTCCACTTTTAAAAATTCCTAACGCTCAAATTGAACAATGGGCCAATCAGTGGGATAGGATGATGAATGACACCAAGTGCAATTTGATGACTTTTCATGGTTCAACACGGGATCTTGAAATTTTGGTAAAAAAGTTAGAAGGGGCGTCTACTAATTATTAAGGTCAGCACCTATGGAACCAGGCGGATACCAATTTTTGCTTAGAGATATTTGGGAAAAGGGGGCAAGAGGAGTTCTGATCTTGATAGCACAAATTTTCAATGCACGTCAAGCAGGTGGCATACAAAATGGGTATCAAAGCAGTTCTGAACTATGAGGTGTGCAACAGAAGGCTTCCTTCAATTTGTGAAATCCAGAAACTAAGCTGTGAGGGTTCTTGTAGCAAAAAGGGGAAAGAGTTTATGATGGTAGCTGTCGGAAATATGAACACTAAATCCTGCACAAAGACCACAATATACCAGGAATATTGTATAGAAAGTTCTCATGTGAAATCTCAGTTCAAAGGCATCAGATATTAATTTTTCTTAAATTGTCGTCTTCTAAATGTACACATTGAGCTGCTTTTTCAAGGTGGGGCGAGAAGAAGAGGAGAGGGGGTTAAGAGAGGGAGTTCCAGAAAAAGAGACGAAGCACCAATGGTGAGGTGAAGGGACTGGGAATGCACAAATGACCAGAGTCAAAAGGCTAAAGGATGCAGGAGGAGGTATAAAACTGGAGGAGGCTGCAGAAAGTTGGGTTGAGGTCATGATGGGATTTGAAGACACTGACAAAGATTCTAAACTTAAAAAGTATTGAAGGGGTCACACAGCCAAAGTTAGTTTGTGAAAATGGAGATAAGTGTAAACAGGACTGAGTGCAGAAAAGAACAAGAATGGCCAAGTTAGAAATTATGGAGGTTGGAGAGTCAGAGCCAGAGAGCATGGGTGAAAACTATTCGATCAATGACAAAAGCATGGATAAAAGATTTCAGCAGTGCAGGAGTTGAGGTAGGAGCAGAAACAGGCAGTGTTGCAGAGATAGAAAGAAGAATGGTGATGGGTAGAAACATAGAATATTGGTGCAGGAGTAGGCCATTCAGCTCTTCGAGCATGCACCACCATTCAATAAGATCATGGCTGATCATTCGCCTCAGTACTCCTTTCCTGCTTTCTCTCCATACCCCTTGATCCCTTTAGCCATAAGGGCCATATCTAACTCACTCTTGAATATATCTAACGAACTCGCCTCAACAACTCTCTGCGGTTGGGAATGCCACTGGTTAACAACTCAGTGAATATGTTTCTCTTCATCTCCGTCCTAAATGGCTTACCCCTTATCCTTAGACTGTGTCCCCTGGTTCTGGACTTCCCCAACATCGGGAACATTCTTCCTGCCTCTAACCTGTCCAATCTCGTCAGAATTTTATATATTTTCTATGAGATCCCCTCTCATCCTTCTAAACTCCAGTGAATACAGGCCCAGTTGATCTAGTCTCTTCTCATACGTCAGCCCTGCCATCCCAGGAATCAGTCTCGTGAACCTTCGCTGCACTCCCTCAATAGCAAGAACGTCCTTCCTCAGATTAGGAGACAAAAACTGAACATAATATTCCAGGTGAGGACTCACCAAGGCACTGTACAACTGCAGTAAGACCTCCTTGCTCCTATACTCAAATCCCCTAGCTATGAAAGCCAACATACCATTTGCCTTCTTCACCACCTGCTGTACCTGCATGCCAACTTTCAATGACTGATGTACCATGACACCCAGGTCTCATTGCACCTCCCCTTTTTCTAATTTGTCACCATTCAGATAATATTCTGCCTTCCTGCTTTTGCCCCCAAAGTGGATAACCTCACATTTACCCCCATTATACTGCATCTGCCATGCATTTGCCCACTCACCTAACCTGTCCAAGTCACTCTGCAGCCTCTTAGCATCCTCCTCACAGCTCACACCACAACCCAGCTTAGTTGTTATCTGCAAACTTGGGATATTACACCATGTGGTGTTTGGAGCACAGTTCTGGATCAAACGGAGGTCAAGGTCTCCCACTATCTGCTTCAGCCTGAATGAATGAGTGGCTGGGGAGAAGGGTGGAATCAGTAACAAGGAGCAGAGTTTATGGTGGTGGCCAAAAACAATGATAAAACACATCTTAACTCCTGGACTATCTCAGACACAGCAAATATAAGTGCAGGTTTTGGTTCACAGGGGAGCGGAAGATTGATTTTAGGAATGCTCGTCTCTTCCTAGTGGCAGGTGGCCCAAGCCATAAATATATATGCTTAATTGTATAACTAATTTATACTGGTCACCGTAACCTTAAACTGTGATGCATGGCGATAACAAATATGATTTTTTTAAAATTGTAAAGCATTTTCAGATGCAATAATAGTTTTTGTAAAGAGCTGTGACCCGTTAGATTAAAAATAAAGCCACTAACAAGGTTTATTATCAAGCTATCAATCTACACTGGTTTATGTTTGAAAAAAATAGCAACTCATGATTGCTTATAAAGAGTCATGATTTAAAAAAATTTATGGGTTGGCATTACAGGGTTCACCTGATGGGGAGTGGGGAGAGAAGAGGGGTGCTGGCAGAAAGCAACTAGTATCACCTGGTATAAAAAACAGGAGATGCTGGAAATACTCAGTCGGTTAGACAGCATCTGTGGAGAGAAACAGAGTTAACATTTCAGGTCGATGACCTTTCACCAGTTCTGATGAATGGTTATCGCCCTGAAACGGTAACTCGGTTTCTCTCTCCACAGATGCTGCTGGACCCGAGTATTTCCAGCATTTTCTGGGGTTTTTTCAGATTTCTAGAGCCTGCTTTTGTATTAGTAACTCCTGGTGTTCTGATCTTAAAATAGGATTATTGTTCATTTTTGTAGTTTAGGATTATTATACTAATAAATCAACCTGACATTTGTACAGCTTTAATACTGTACCTGCATTAGTGTTTCCACATCCAGGATGTGGGCATTGAAAGTTTTTTAAAAAAAGGTCCCAGAACCTGCCACCATTTTAAAGTTAGTCAACAATACAATTTATCTTATGGTGACCCAAGATGGTGTAAACAGATTTGCAAATCAAAGCAATTTAGCTGTTAATGCCCATTTTAAATTGTTAGCAGCAGTAATAGATCGGCTCCTTCAATTTTGGTTATATTTATCCTTGCACTCTTTATCTTCGGTAAAAAACAACAAATCCGTAAAACGGAATATTAACCGCAAGCACTTTTGACAGCAGTGCCATAGCTAAAAAGATTTTCATAAAGCTCTCCACCATCTGCTCGTCCCTGACCACTGTCCAACAATTCCTGCCGGATAGTGGGGGAGGCAGGATCTGGCTCCAAGACAACTTCCTTCTCTCCCCCACACACTTCCATTACCCTTCCCATCAGCATGGATCGAGCATAAAAGAAACAAAGAACACAGTTTGACAACATACTTGGAGAGCTGCCATCACTTGTGGATCCATATCCTAGCATAAATTACTGTCTCCAGGAGAGATTGGGGAGAAACAATCCCGTTAATTCTTGCTTCAGTGATACTGGTTTCAGTGGACTGGCGTTTTATTGCACTCAGGACAGGTTACTGGTGTATGGTGGTAAAACCATGGCACTCTGATTTTACATCATGTCACACAGCTGATCATTTTTAGTTCATTGTTCTAGTGAGTTCACCCATATTTCATGCAGAAATTAAAATATTCAACAGCAATATTTTGCCCCCCCCATGCCTCCTACTCTTCACTTGTACAAAATGATATTTAATTGCACATTAAAAGATGCGAGGATAAATTTGACCAGCCTCAAAACTAGACATCAGAAAAAAGGTGTCCACTTTTCTCCCTCTCTCCAGAATCAATCACTTTTTATTCCCTCAAACAGCAGCTCTGCTCTCCTGACTAGTACAGAATAGCAGTGCTCTGTATAGTGCTAAACTCTACAGATCAGAAGATATCAGATTCCAGTTAGCTGACCTCAAACAAATGGATAACAGTAGGGGTGTCCCAACTCACCTCCACTTCTCTGAGGTAGCAATGGGGAAAGAGGAAGGAAAAAGGGTTTCCGCACCCAATCACTTTCTAATAACTCTTCCAGGGAGTATGTATGTCAGGTGAGAACCAGATTGAGTTCAACCGCAATGCCTTCCATGGTGGAACAATTTATTGGCATTCAGAGTCTGGGTTTACATGTAAATGGGATAAGGCGCTGCTCCAAAGAATTATTGCCCTTGAGAAAGTAGAAAATTGGAAACAAAAAACTGCAGCTTCAGGAGTAGGAATTCAAGCAACCATGGCCCGAGAAAAGACAGTTAGGCTCATTGAGTCTGCTTCTCTGATGAAGCATTAAGTATTTTAGATTGCCTATTTCAGAATCAATTGTTCTGAGAAAGGGGGAAAAAGTGAACATCTTTTTTCTGATGTCTAGTCTTGCTTGATGCTGGTCAAATTTATCCTCGCATCTTCTAATGTGCAACTAAATTTAATTTTGTACAAGTGAAAAGTAAGAGAAAGAGGAACTCAACATAAAAAGGGAATGAGATTCTAATTTTGTAAGCAAGACAATTTATTCAAATACAAGTCACAGCTTCAATTGTTTGAAAATTTTTTAAAAATATGTTGTTCATGGAAAACAAAGTACCTTGATGGCTCAGCAAGTAAATGCAGTGACTGGTGCATAGCTAAATCAGAAACGAGATAAATCATAGAATTAACCTCTGTGCTGAGCTAATTCTTTTAGGGGAAGGGGCACGGGGCAAGTCACAAGAAAAACAAAAAGCAAAAATCTAAGCAAAATAATCATTAATTTAACCAAGATATACTCCTTGACCTTAGAAACATAGAAAATAGGTGCAGGAGTAGGCCATTCGGCCCTTCGAGCCTGCACCACCATTCAATAAGATCATGGCTGATCATTCCTTCAGTACCTCTTTCCTGCTTTCTCTTCATACCCCTTGATCCCTTTAGCCATAAGGGCCATATCTAACTCCCTCTTGAATATATCCAATGAACTGGTATCAACAACACTCTGCGGCAGGGAATTCCACAGGTTAACAACGCTCTGAGTGAAGAAGTTTCTCCTCATCTCAGTCCTAAATGGCTTACCCCTTATCCTAAGATTGTGTCCCCTGGTTCTAGACTTCCCCATCGGGAACATTCTTCCCGCATCTAACCTGTCCAGTCCCGTCAGAATCTTATACGTTTCTAGGAGATCCCCCCTCATCCTTCTAAACTCCAGTGTATAAAGGCCCAGTTGATCCAGTCTCTTCTCATATGTCAGTCCAGCCATCCCTGGAATCAGTCTGGTGAACCTTCGCTGCACTCCCTCAATAGCAAGAACGTCCTTCTTCAGATTAGGAGACAAAAACTGAACACAATATTCCAGGTGGGGCCTCACCAAGGCCCTGTACAACTGCAGTAAGACTTCCCTGCTCCTGTACTCAAATCCCCTTGCTATGAAGGCCAACATACCATTTGCCTTCTTCACTGTCTGCTGTACCTGCATGCCAACTTTCAATGACTGATGAACCATGACACCCAGGTCTCGCTGCACCTCCCCTTTTCCTAATCTATCACCACTCAGATAATATTCTGCCTTTGTGTTTTTGCCCCCCAAAGTGGATAACCTCACATTTATCCACATTATACTGCATCTGCCATGTATTTGCCCACTTGCCTTACCTGTCCAAGTCACCCTGCAGCCTCTTAACGTTCTCCTCACAGCTCACACCGCCACCCAGTTTAGTGCCATCTGCAGACTTGGAGGTATTACACTCAATTCCATCATCCATATATATTGTAAAGAGCTGGGGTCCCAGCATTGAGGCCTGTGGCACTCCACTAGTCACTGCCTGCCATTCTGAAAAGGACCCGTTTATCCTGACTCTCTGCTTCCTGTCTGCCAACCAGTTCTCAATCCACTTCAGTAAATTACCCCCAATACCATGTGCTTTAATGTTGCACACCAATCTCTTATGTGGGACCTTGTCAAAAGCCTTTTGAAAGTCCAAATACACCACATCCACTGGTTCTCCCTTGTCCACTCTGCTAGTTACATCCTCAAAAAATTCCAGAAGATTTGTCAAGCATGATTTCCCCTTCATAAATCCATGCTGACTTGGACCAATCCTATCACTGCTTTCCAAATGCGCTGCTATTTCATCCTTATTGATTGATTCCAACATTTTCCCCACTACTGATGTCAGGCTAACCAGTCTATAATTACCCATTTTCTCTCTCCCTCCTTTTTTTAAAAGTGGTGTTACATTAGCTACCTTTTAGTCCATAGGAACTGATCCAGAGTCGATAGACTGTTGGAAAATTATCACCAATGCATCCACTATTTCTAGGGCCACTTCCTTAAGTACTCTGGGATCAGGACCCGGTGATTTATCAGCCTTCAATCCCAATTTCCATAACACAATTTACCGCCTAATAAGGATATCCTTCAGTTCCTCCTTCTCACTAGGCCCTCAGTCCTCGAGTACAACTAGAAGATTATTTGTGTCTTCCTTTGTGAAGACAGAACCGAAGTACTGGTTCAATTGGTCTGCCATTTCTTTTATGACATTAAAACACTTGCATCTCAAAAAAAGCTAATTTCTGACAGTCTTAATAGCATGTAAAAGCTAACAATTTGATATATTTAAATCACATGATTTTCAGGTTGCTTCTCACTATTATTTCAAAACAATCCAGATTAGAAACCATGAAACTCTCAATAAAACACTTTGAATCTGAAAGTTTTGGTACTTAAAATAATGCTCTAAATTTTTTTTGCCAGTGGGGGGCGGGAAAGGGGGAGAGTGTTTGGATACATTATGCAATCTGGTAAAGTTGAATCTATTTCCTTTTCTGAATACAGTAGACTTGGTACAAACTTTTAAAACGTACATAATTTCAGCACCCCGTCTATAAGTAATTTGTAAAAGGAAATTGCTACTTTAAATTTTAAAAATAACCAAATAAATTCCGTTAAGGGTTCTGACCTATGTGACGCTGGGTTAGAGAGAAATCCAATTTCCAATATTGAATCTCTTCACTGCTCGGATGTTGCTATTATTTCCACTTACCCAAATGGGGGGCATCATTCTGGATAGCAGTGATACATAGAATTGAAGAAGCAATTTTAGCCCAGATAATAACAGCCGTTTTAATGCTCTCCCATCTCCAATGTATTGCAGTGCAAAAGGAATGTAATTACTCTTAAAAAATAAGTCAGAATGGGGAGCATGGCATCACAATACACTGGAGCGAAAGAATATCAGCTCATGCCCTCAATCCTCTACCCTGCTAAATTTGCGATCTTGGCTAGGGAAGCGAGGCACATCCCCATGGCTTGTAGGTGGGGGGGGGGGGGGCGGCGGGACAAGAGAAGCATAATACTGATCATTATTGATCCCCCTCATTTCACTGCCAAGTGGCTTGGCTATAGCAGATGGGGCAGGTTACACAACCTGAAGACCTGGAATATAAAAAAATTGCAAAGAAAATAGCTTAGGTACATTTCAATGGTTCACATATATAGTCCATAAGTGTGAAGTTGAGATATCTGTGCATTTGCTATTGTCTCAGTCAGTCATTCACCTTTAACCATTTCACCATTTACTAGAGGCCCTCGAGAATAGACTTACCCACTGCACAAGTCACTCACAACACAAGGATAGTGGGCGGTGTGCAGCAATTGTTCCGTTTGTGGAATCACTGGGACATTACAATTCCATCTTTAGATTTTACTAGTATTGCTGAATGGGAAAAAATACAACATTCCATTACAAGCCAGATTTCTCAAACATTAGCATCGCAGTCCAGATGCCGAGTCAGAATAAACTACACCCCTCAGCTAGCAGGATGGACTCAAAACCTGCGAGTCCGAGTCCTAAACTCTCTACCAGGCCCAGGGTTGACCGGTCAAACACCTCTCCAGGAATACTACTTCTCTTTACACCTAAAGTCAGGAAAGCCACATTCTGTATCTCCCTGTGCAGCACTTAAGCACTTCCATCCATTGTATCACATTCTATTAAAATTACTTTTCTGGGATATATCAATAACTCTGCTGATAAACATAGCACAAGGTGTAGCTCTAAGCATCGCAGATCCTGAAAGCCCAAGGTTCAACCCCTTGGTTTCTTGTGAATTGGCTCCTGGGATCCCACAGTTGTGGAGGAGAAGCCAGCATACTCCAAACTGTTATAAAGGAACCCCTGCTGGAAGTTTGCATGCAGATAGTGGCTGAAGACAAATCAACCTTGGATCAGGCTCACTCTCCATGTTCAGATTAAGAATGGTCACTTTACTGAGATACCAGAGGACCACTGGAACAACAACATCTGAACAGGTCACCAACTTCAAGGAGATCAGGAAATAGTTACCATTGTTTAGTTCTCCTTTACCCTTCAAATTGGCCATGTGTGTATTCTACAGCCTTGTTTCAATCAAAGTTAGGATCGGATTGGCTTTTGATGACTTCTTGCAGGTGGTGGTGGGGCAAGAGAAAGGCAAATCAAAAATCAAGCACAACCCAGCCCTCAGCCAGTATTCACAAATGCGAACCTTCAGCAGGGTCACTGGATACCAGCCAGGTGCAGGAACACGAGCCAACTTTCCCCTTCCAAACCTGGGGTGCTGAAAGCATCCCTACATTGCCCCATTAAGATCAAGTTAGAATGAAGTAGGAACAGAATGTGGGACAGTCCTGATTTGTATGACTCCACTACTCACTGGATAAACTCGCTGAGCTGTCAGGAGTTTCATAAAAGTCTAACTTATTAAGGATGACAGCAGCAATGCTAGGATGTTTCTTTCTCACTCAGAAGAATGATGTTTTAATGAGAGATTTGATTCGCAATTCAAACTTGGTGGTCTTGTGGCTGGATTTTTCCACTTTCTGCCCTTCCAGATAGAGAAGGCTGGAGTACATTTCACTGGGTGCCCTTTCTACCAACGCAAACCTACAATATGTGGCACTGTCCATTCATTGCACCAGAGAATGAAGTGTGCAGTCAATAAGAGTATTCATAAATTCCACACCTGCCCCACCCATCTGACCATGAATGGTGCCTGCTTGCAAATCAGCAAATTCCTCATTACTCCCAATTTCACTATACAGATGTTAAGGAATAAACCTTAACCAAGGTATAATGCACATTGACTCCCAGTACAGCACAGATTCTTTCCAAACTTACAGCATCCACACCATGGAAACCAAGAGCAAATGGTACAGACATCATTACTTCTGCTTCACATACAATAAAGTTATCAAGGATACAGATTAAAAGCTAAAGATTATCTCATTGTAACAGATTCTAAGTTCATCATAAATTTGTAAAAATCTACACAACAGCAAGATTAAATAGAAAATAAAGTTTTAACAGTAATTCTGCATCTAGTCTAATTTTATATTCCTTCAAAAAGTATTTTTAATGTGCTGGGATTATTTGTTGCTTTGTCTTGTTGAAAGGGATTTCAATCACCATAAAGTCTTCAGCCAGAGTCACTTCCTGTCCTTCCAGCACCAGCTCAGCCTGTGTCTTCAGTTCCATGACATCATCATCCCCTACATTGGTAAGGGCAGGAGGCTTGTACCTTTGACTGAAGTGAGTAAGGATCAGCCGTTTAACTTTACACGATTTTGCAAACTCTGCAGCAGCCTTTGGAGTACAGTGTCCATGTTCCTCAGCCTTGTCCGACTGACTGTCATCAAGTGTGGCCTCATGAACCAGCACATCTGCATCAATACAAAGTTTCTTGCCCATGTCACCCACGATACGCGAACAATCTCCCAAAATGCATATTTTCCGACCTGGAATAGGAGCTTCGAGTACGTCCATTGGAAAAACAGTCACTCCATTGTTTAGAGTGATGGCTTGTCCATTTTTTAGTTTCCCATACAAAGGTCCTGGTTGAACACCTAGAATAATCCAAAACACAAAATTTAGGGGAAGAAAAATAGGCAGCAAAAGTAGAAAAGAACACAATAGGAACAGGAGTAGGCCATTCAGCCCCTTGAAAAGACAAGGCAAAAATACATAACATGCATGTTTCAATTTTAAAACAATCTCTTTTGCAAATCTGAAATGTTTTTGCCCTGCATTTTTTTTTAAAAAAACTATAAAACAGGTTTTGAACTTTCAGTTTTAAAATGACATTTCTGAAAAATCAAATTCAATTATTGTCACGAGCACAAAGATCTATGTTGACACTCCAGTGTAGTACTGAGGGAGTGCTGCACTGTTGGAGGTATTGCCTTTCGGATGAAACGTTAAACAGAGGCCGTCTGCTCTTGGGTAGATGTAAAAGATCCCACGGCACTATTTCGAAGAGCAGGAGTTATCCCCAGTGTTCTGGCCAATATTTATCCCTCAATCAACATCACAAAAAAAAACAGATTATCGGTCATTATTACATTGCTGTTTGTGGGAGCTTGCTGTGCGCAAATTGGCTGCCACATTATAAGTGACTACACTTCAAAAAAGTATTTCATTGGCTGTAAACTCTTCGGGAAGTCCGGTGGTCGTGAAAGGCGCTGTATATTTTTTCAGTTGAAATGTTTTTTTCTGTTTCAGATGTAGCAGACCCACCTCTATTTCCATCAGTTTCTCTTATTTCCTGAAACAATTATTTCACAAAAATAATCTGCAGATATGGCCTCACTCTTGACCATTCTCTTCCCCCACCCACACCCTCCCCAAATTTGGTATTCAGTCACTGAGGCTGGGGTATGACTGAATTAAGACCAGATACAAAAGTAAAAGCAACTAGAGAACAACATTTTTTGAATTGAGACTGATGGCAAGACTAACGTGTAAATTGCAACCTCTCAGGCTATTCACATTTAAGAGTGGTCCGACGCTGTTGGATCACAGGTCAACAAGCAAGTAGAGTACTTTAGGCGAAAGAGAAAAAAAGAATCCAGGATCTGTTAGCAGGAAACGTAGAAGAAGAAGAAATGCTCTTTGAAATATGTGGAGCCTGGAATTTTTCTTTAAATATTGGTATAATCACCACTTTTCCAAGTCTTCCAGAAGGATGCTATTATGGAAGAAAGCATTTTTACCAGCAACATAGACAAGGATGTTTCAACTTAACACAGCTAGGAATTTAACAAAACCACTAATATATACTTCCACAAACCACTTTTTTCTCAAATGAACCCTTTAATTAACACACAGACTACTTATTGAATGATCCAAACTGAAGCACTCATTCACTCAAAATGGCTAAAATAGTCATGGATAGCATCTAAGAGAAATCTTTTGCAATTATTTCCATGACACCTTGAGACTGCATTTTGTCATATTAAAGTTAATGAATGAGAAAGAATTTAGATTTCCAAAAATGCTAAATATTGAGAAAGTTACTACTAACAAGGTGCTTCACAGGAGCATTAGCAAACAAAATGTGATGATACAAAAATAGAAAATGCTGGAAATGCATAACTAGTCAGCATTTGAGAAAGATCTTTACGCCATGACAACTGCGAGAGAAATGCAGGGAACAGCACCAACCGTTGTACATGACCGTACAAAGGCCTTTGACATTTAAGTTTCGGCTGTCCCCAAAAGTTTGTCGCCATCCTCCACGACGACATGCAAACCGTGATCCTGACCAACTGATCCACCACAGACCCAATCCACATCCGGACCGGGGTCAAGCAGGGCTGCGTCATCGCGCCAACCCACTTTATATTCCTTGCTGCAATGCTCCACCTCACACTCAACAAGCTCCCCGCTGGAGTGAAACTAAACTATAAAACCAGTGGGAACCTGTTCAACCTTCGTCGCCTCCAGGCCAGATCCAAGACCATCCCATCCTCTGTCGTCGAGCTATAGTGCTCTCGGACACAGAGGTTGAACCCCAAGTCATAGTCAACATCTTCACCAAGGTGTATGAAAGCATGGGCTTTACACTAAACATCCATAAAACAAAGGTCCTCCACCAACCTGACCCCACCACACAGCACTGCCCCCCCACCCCCCCCGAGGGCCTATTATCAACAAGGGCAGACATCAACAACGAGGTTCAACACCACCTCCAGTGCACCCTTCGGAAGAGTGTGTTTGAAGATCAGGCCCTCAAATCTGGCACCAAGCTTATGGTCTACAGGGCTGTAGTAATACCCGCCCTCCTGTATGGCTCAGTGGACCATATACAGTGGACACCTCAAATCGCTGGAGAAATACCACCAACATCGTTTCCGCAAGATCCTGCAAATCACCTGGGGAGGACAGACGCACCAACGTTAGTGTCCTCGATCAGGCCAACATCTCCAGCATCGAAGCACTGACCACACTCGACCAGCTCCGTTGGGCAGGCCACATTGTTCGCATGCCTGACACAAGACTCCCAAAGCAAGCACTCTACTCGGAACTCCTACACGGCAAGCGAGCCCCAGGTGGGCAGAGGAAACGTTTCAAGGACACCCTCAAAGCCTCCTTGATAAACACAACATTCCCACGGACACCTGGGAGTCCCTGGCCAAAGACCACCCTAAGTGGAGGAAGTGCATCCGGGAGGGCGCTGAGCATCTCAAGTCTCGTCGCCATGAGCATGCAGAAATCAAGCGCAGGCAGCGGAAGGAGCATGCGACAAACCACCCACCCTTTACTTCAACGACTGTCTGTCCCACCTGTGACAGAGACTGTAATTCCCGTATTGGACTGTTCAGTCACCGAAGAACTCGCTTTTAGAGTGGAAGCAAGTCGATTTCGAGGGACTGCCTATGATGAGGAGAAAGAAAACAACTTGTATTTATATAGCACCTTTAACATAGTAAAATGTCCAAGGTGCTTCACTGGAGTGTTAAGACAAAAAACTGACACCAAGCCACACAAGAAGAAATTACAGCAGATGACTTGGTCAAAGATGTAGGTTTTAAGGAGTGTCTTAAAGGAGGAAAGAGAAGTAGAGAGGTTTAGGGAGGGAGTTCCAGAGCTTAGGGCCCCAAGCAGCTGAAGGCATGGCCGCCAATGATTGTGCAGTTATAATCAGGGATGCTCAAGATGGCAGAACTGGAGGAGCGCAGAGGGGTTGTGAGGCTGAAAGAGATGAGAGATAGGGAGGGGTGAGGCCATGGAGGGATTTGTAAACAAGGATGAGAATTTTTAATTCGAGGCTGTCATGTATTCAATCAGCATTGTAACCCATGTATAATCTGACCTAAGTTGTACACTGGGAGAACAATGACCACTAGGTGGGAGACACTCCTAACCTGGACCTTCAGGTATAAAAGGGGGAAGCTCCATCCACCTTCATCACTTGAGTGCTAAGGAATAAAGGACAGGTCACAGACTGACCTTCTCTCAAGCATGGGCCTAGTGTGCATTTATACTGTATAGTAAGGACGTATCAGAGGCGTTGCTTAACCGGGAGCCAATGTAGGTTGGTGAGCACAGAGGTGATAGGTGAGTGGGACTTGGTGAGAGTTAGGACACGGGCTGCCGAGTTTTGGTCACATTGTTGGAGTGGATTTTTGGACATATATTTGATTGTATACGGGACCAAACATTTGTTTTATTTTTCCCTTTAAATGAATTTTGTAAGGGACAATACTGATGCATTATGAACACTGGAGAGTTAAGTGCTAGGTATGTTTGTTTATACCGGTGTCAAAAGCCTGCACTTGTTTATACTGCCCTGTCACAATGCAGAATGGGTTAAATATCAAAAGCTTAGCCTTCAATAAGTCAAAGCTTTGTAGTGCTAAAGCATGTGTTGTAAAGTGACGTAATTTGTAAGATAAAAGGACTTCACTGCAGATACCAATTTGAGAAGATGGTTCAAAGACAGGGGTCTTTAACACTTCTCCTAAAGCTTTGTCTCCGATTTAATAAACCTCTCTTTATATATATTATACAGTCTCGGAAATATTTTTCCACAACAAAATGGCGTCATGAACAGGATACTGTCTGATCAGACGTGATCACTTAAGACAGTATCTGGAATCTGGTGTTAGAGATTGAAAAGAGAGGTGTACGGGCACGACGGGATAGTGTATAAGATACAAGTAAAGAGATAGCGGGAAGAGGCTGACTAACCAGTTTGAGTTGTCCCTTTAGTAAATAAGGTTGGTGCGGAAGGGAACTGATCACTCCAACCAAGAGCCGAAAACTCCGGTGGTAAGGAAACATGCTAGCTTTGTTGCGAAGACAAAGGGTCTCCACAGAGTAGTCGTGGCCGTGAGTATTACAGAAACAAAGGGAAACGTCCGAGACTGGCGAACATGGAAGGTAAGGAAGGGAATGTAAAACGCGGGCTGCCCGGGTCATTAATTAATTCCTATCATTAATTGTAACTTGCGTAATTACGTAATGCCATAAAAAAGCTGATAGTGACTATCTTAAGTGACATATGGATCCAGACATAAGCTTTATTGAATGAAGAGACACTTTTGTGAGTGTCTATTTTGAATGAAGAGAGTACTCGAGTAATTTTGACTGTGGAATGAATGAAAGCCTGTTTTAAGAAGGTGTGGAGTTGCCTGCCTGTTTTAGCTCCACCCACTCTTTCCAAACAGAGTGAAATGTTTTTTTTAGCCCTTCGTAGTGTTGTCCTGTATGTGGGAAGTTTAAGAAACTGTGAACCTTATGGTATTACATTTTAAGTTAGAAACGAAGGTGTGGATATATTCGGATGATAAGTTACGGAGCTAGGAAATGCACATAGGATAGGTTTGTTGAGTAAAAGATACATGGTCCCGGTAGTAAAAAAAAAAGAATTTGACACGCTCACTTACTTGTCGAAAGAAAACATGCAATTGGGTTGAAAGACATAAATTTAGTCCAGGAATGAGATAAAGAATGCCTTTTAAAATGCTCCCATTTTCCTTTGTGTAAAACCTTGACATGAAAGCTTCTAGCTCAGTAAAAAAAAAAGTTTTAAATTTAGAAATACTTCAGGGATCAGGTCAAACTCCTGGGCGAGTGGTGAGCTATCTGTGAAGGTGTAAAAGGGACTTTTGAAAAAGGCTAAAACAGTAAGCTTTAGCAGTTTAGAAAAGAAAAAAATAAAGCAGGAAAAGGTCTCTGCCACGGGAACAGGAGGAGGGCAGAAAAGGGCGACTTGCCACAATACCCTATAAGACCTGAAGCTAGAACAGCGGTTGTCGAAATAGTAAAAGGGCTAGTGGAAAAGGGTATCTTAAAAGAAACAGTTAGCACCACTAACTCCCCAACATGGCCGGTAGGGAAACCAGATGGGAGTTATAGACTCACTATCGACTACACTGCCCTTAACAAGATCACCCCCAAATTACACCCGATAGTGGCCAGCCCCTCCACAATCCTTAATGGATTATCCCCTGAACATAAGATCTTTACAGTCCAAGACATAGCCAATGGTTTTTGGGCCCTTCCCCTCGACCCAGAATCACAAGAAAAATTTGCCTTCACGGTGGAGGATAAACAATATACTTGGACTCGATTACCACAAGGATTCCATAATAGTCCTGCCATATTCCATCGAGTCATGAGGGATATACTAAAATAAAAGAGAGGTACCGGCAGAAAATAGTATTTTACAATATGTCGACGACATATTATTAATAGCCTCAGAAACCAAGGAAGGACATCAGGCAACCCTATACTTAGTATTAAGGGCTCTGGAAACGGCGGGTCTTAAGGTTAACCCCAAAAAGGCCCAGGTAGGGAAATCCCAGGTCCTGTACCTCGGATACTGCCTCTCAAAGGGGCTGAAAGAAATGCCCTCGGATAGGAAAAATGCGGTCAAGGATATGCCTAGACCAGTAACGGTAAGGGGGTGAGGAAGGTACTGGGCCTCTTTAATTGCAGCCGGAACTTTATCCCTGATTTTGCAAAAATTGCTGAGCCAATACAAAGATTAGTGAAAGGGGGGAAACCGGCCCTAGACCTCAGAGTGGGGCCCTGAACAAGAACAGGCGTATAGTAAACTCAAGTCAGAACTAGTTTCCACACCTGGATTGGGACTGCCTGACATGAGTAAGGATTTCCACATCCACTGTAACAATAAAGGTGGGTTCTATATGGCCGTGGTCACCCAAGATCACGGGGATAAAAGGAGATCTATAGCCTATTACTCTACCACCGAAAGCCCGGTGGTGACTGGGTTATCCAGATGTATAGCCGCACTAGATTGCGCAGCTTGGGCGGTAAAAATAAGCGAGCCTGTGGTGATGACTGGAAACATCATTCTCCATACTAAACACACATTGGTAGAAATGTTAAACACAGGAAAACTGAGAACCGTATCTAATATGAGACGGGCAAAGTGGGAAGCAGTCCTCTTACCACCTAACAAAGCGGTAACCATAATTAGGGATGTAGGAAACAACCCCGCAGAAGGTATGATAGGTGAGGGGGATCCCCACTTTTGCGAAGAGGTATGTGAGGATATGGAAGTGGATAGAATAAAAGACGCCCCCCTTCAAACCGCAGAACAAACCTTGTTTGTGGACGGCTCACGAAAATACGTAGAGGGACTACCTCGTACCGGATGGGCCGTAGTTAACCAGGATCTAGAGACAGTCGAATCAGGGCGAATTAATGGGCGGTCGTCAGCTCAAGTGGCAGAACTGGTAGCCCTCACCCGGGCACTGGAATTATCGGAAAATATGATTGTTAATATCTATACAGACAGTAGATATGCATTCGGGGTAGTACACGATTATATGACAGCATGGGGGAGAAGGGGTTTTATTACAACTAGCAGACATCCCATAAAGCATCAGCTGAGAATAGAAGCTCTTTTAGCAGCCAGTAATAAACCAAAACAGGTAGTGGTTATTAAAATTAAAGCCCACAGGAGGGAGCCGGACCGAACCAGTCCAGATTGGCTGAGTCACCGGGGAAATAAAGCTGCAGACGTAGCTGCACAGAAGGCATTAGAACAAGAGGAGTGTGAGGAAGCCTCAGTCAGTGCCGCTGGGGCCCGAGACCAACAGATAAGTATTGAGAAACTACACCTGGACATTTCTGAGGAAGAAAGGAGTATGTGGACAAAGCAGGGCGCAACGCAAGGGAAGGATAACGTTTGGAGACGAAACGACAAGGTAATGGCGCCTGAATGCATACAGAATACCTTATTGGAGTTGCATCATGGCCTGTCTCATTCAGGACGAGAGGCCATGACCGGGAGTCTTGGGAGAGATTGGTGGTGGAAGGGGATGGGGAGAGATATTGATAAATATTGCCATCGATGCGTTACGTGCGCACAATATAATACAGGCAGGCCCATTAAAATTAAAATGGGACACCAGCCCCGTCCACGGGGGCCATGGAAACACGTTCAAATTGATTTCACAGGTCCTTTGCCCCCATCCCATGGAAAAAGATATTTCCTAGTGATTATAGATCAATTTACCCAGTGGGTGGAAACTTTCCCCACACGTGATTGCACTGCCTCAACAGTGGCAAGGATATTGACCGAGCAGGTGATTCCCCGATGGGGAATGCCTCTTCAAATAGATTCCGACCAAGGCACCCACTTCACCGGAAAAATTGTAAAAACAATATGCCAGCTGATGGGCATAAAACAAAAATTCCACATCCCCTACCAGCCGCAGAGTTCTGAGATGGTAGAGCGCATGAATCGTACCCTTAAGAACACCCTGGCAAAGGCCATGCAAATGTCAGGAAAAACGTGGACAGAAGTATTACCCATTATATTGATGAAGTTAAGAGCCACGACAAACCGGACAACCGGATTAACTCCTTATGAACTAATGACAGGAAGGACGATGCAATTACCAGAGAACATCATAACAGGGGAGGGCCGATGTCGGCCCATTAAAAGACAAAACGTTTTGGAACTAAGTACTCAATTAAAAGGGATGTGTAAATTAGTTAGGGACAATCAGGAAGAAAGAGACGCGGAAGCGGAGCTTACAAAGCTCCCTGAAGTCCCGTTGGCGGGAAGTTGCGTTATGGTAAGGGTCCTCCCGGGAAAACCGGGGTTTGCCCCAAAAAGGACCGTATGAGGTTATAATCAGCAAGGACACTTGTGCCTGCATCGATGTTAAAGAGAACTTACAATGGAAGCATTGGACCCAGCTTAAGGTTTTTGAACCAGCCGTTTAGCACACGTATTAGTTGTTGTTGTTTGTCTATTTACAGATTGACAGCGAGAGATTCTTCAAGCAAGCCATTTGGCCATTTTGCCTTTGACTATTTGTTAAATATAGGAGTAATAAGATGATGAAATTATATATTGTGATCGGTGCGATTATCATAGTTCGTGTTAGGTCCGGCCTGCTAGCTAGACCAAAACGAGAGTTACATGTAAATACCTTTTTGTACATGTCTTATGTTTATGCGCAAAATGAGAACTTTTCTAGTTGCTGGGTATGTTCGCACATCCCCATACATAGCAAAGGAGGCATCCCTTTGAGGTCAATCTCCCTTAACATTTCGCAAGTAGCAGAGTGGGTAATGCGACAAAACGGTACAGGGGAAGTAAATGATAATTGGAACCAGAGTGGGGATAAAGAAACGTGGAGATCGGGGGGGGGGGTTACCTTTTGGATGCACTTGACGGATGGTACCAGCCGGAATACAATAGGTCGGTACGACCCCCGTTCCTGGTTTTGACCAACACCTCAGAAGTTGGAAGGCCCACCGCTGACATTTGTTTCACTAGAGACCTGACTGGTGAGGAAACAGGTTTTGTAGCAGGATATAGCAATTGTACGCAATACTTTAACCTCACCAGGTGGAACATAATAGCCAGCGAAACAACAAACCAGGGGTTCTTTGAAATAGAGGGTTTGAAGAATCAGACAAGTAGCCAGGACTGGGACTCTAAGATTAGGTGGCGACAGGGGCTGAGAGAGAGATTGGGATCGAATCTAACAGCA
Organism: Pristiophorus japonicus; assembly: GCF_044704955.1. Lineage (NCBI taxonomy): Eukaryota > Metazoa > Chordata > Chondrichthyes > Pristiophoridae > Pristiophorus > Pristiophorus japonicus. Next base: position 58,056,358 of record NC_091978.1, on the reverse strand, counting down.
TACAATGGCACTTATTTTGTGTGCGGGCATAAGGCCTACCCCTGGTTGCCTCAGAACTGAAGGGGGTCCTGTTATTTGGGATATGTGGTCCCTTTTGTCAGACGGGTACGTACTTTAGCAGAAGTACAGACACCAGGTCGACTAAGACGAGATCTTACCCCGGTAGAGAGGCTATTTGGGGTCATGATGCTCCCATTCGGGATAGGACGCACCATGGATGAATTACATAACCTAGAGAGGGTACTGGAACAGATAGTTAACAACACCGCTGAAGCAATGGAGGGCATAGCAGCTGAAATGGTAGCCATACGCACAATGTGCCTTAATTGGAGCTGAATGTTGCACTTACATTCCCGATAATTCAGAAAACATAACCAACCTCGCTGATCACATAAGAAGGGAAGTAAAGAAGTTATCCACGACAGCAGGAGGATCTGGCTGATTTGACTGGCTGTTAGGGGGATCCTGGGGGTCCTATCTTATGCATGGAGTAATTATTCTGGTTGTAATAATAATTACTTGCTGTCTGATTATCGGGTGTTTTAATATCTGCTGTAAAGTTATGATGGCTCGACTGATGCCAGTAGCCAGTGTAATCGCCGAAGAAGCACATCTGATGGAAATACCTGAAGACACCAAGGATGAAGAAACAGACGACAATGACACCGACCACTATCTTTCTAGAGCTACAGGCAAGGTGGATATACGGAACATCAGGGAAGTAACATACCTCAAAGGACGAATATATGCTACTATCATTGTGGTCATCTGGATTTCGTAAACATCCTCCAGGACCAAAAGGGGGAATATTGTTGGAGCGGATTTTTGGACATATATTTGATTGTATACGGGACCAAACATTTGTTTTATTTTCCCCTTTAAATGAATTTTGTAAGGGACAATACTGATGCATTATGAACACTGGAGAGTTAAGTGCTAGGTATGTTTGTTTATACCGGTGTCAAAAGCCTGCACTTGTTTATACTCCCTGTCACAATGCAGGATGGGTTATATATCAAAAGCTTAGCCTTCGATAAGTCAAAGCTTTGTAGTGCTAAAGCATGTGTTGTAAAGTGACGTAATTTGTAAGATAAAAGGACTTCACTGCAGATACCAATTTGAGAAGACGGTTCAAAGACAGGGGTCTTTAACACTTCTCCCAAAGCTTTGTCTCCGATTTAATAAACCTCTCTTTATATATATTATACAGTCTCGGAAATATTTTTCCACAACGTTTACGTAGGACTCATTCAGACCTAGTGCAAGGCTATCCATCCCTAAATGGAGTTGCACTACTTTCTGATCTAGTATAGGAGGAGCAAGAGAACTTTCTAATGGGCTTGCTGCCTTCCCTCAGCTCGTTTTATTGAAGACTTCCAGAGGAAACATTAGTCACTCATTTCTCCTTTAGAGCCTGATGGACCAACTATTTCCAGATATTTTAATTTCTGGTATATGCATTTACTATTTCAGTCTAGTTCAAACAACCCATTGTAAGTTTCAATTAAATATGACCATTTCTGGAGCCTCAAATTAATTAATGCTGGCAGTGAGGAGTGGTTCTGGCAATCCCAGGATCTGAAAAAGTGCATTGAAAAAAAGACAGTAAAAGTAGTCAACAAGAACTACAAAATTACCCATATCTTTCAGTTTTTGTGTCTGAAGTCTTCCTGGTCGTTTTCTCTCCTCAATTACAAACCCAAAAGATGGTATGCGATGAAAAAGCCTGAAAGCTTTTACAATGAACTGTTCATGAGTGACAAGATTATAGCAGTCTTCCTGAGGATTAAGATAAATTGTTTTTCCTTGTAGTTCCTGAGGATGAAGCTGGTCATCCACTTTCTGTATCGAGGGCTCCCTCCATTCCTCAGGGAAACACTGATCTTCTGTTGGAACCAGTTCATGGACGACATATGGGAAGACCAACTGTGAGTGAGAAAGTTCCATGCTTGTCCTCAGAAATTTCCTCAATCCAATGGGCCCATAAATCTCGACAGGTTGTTTGTTTAAGAGAGAACTACTTTGGAGGCTAACTGTGCACAAGAGACCAGGCAAACCAAACAGATGGTCACCATGGAGATGAGTAATGAATATCTTCGCAATTTTTCCTACAAAATACAATAGAAGTGTTAGTACATTATATGCATTTGTACCTTAAAATTAGTCACAAAAAATATTCGTAACTGAGATTTTTAAGTCCGAATCTAATGCCACCAAATGCAAGCAGAAAACAAGAATCTTGTGGGAAAGGGAGCTGCACCTTTTTGTTTTTGAATGGTATCTGGAAATATCTAAGAATTAAAATCAGAATTTATAAACAAAAACATTTCTATTTTCCATTCTGATGACAGGTCATCGACCTGAAACATTAACTCTCTCTCTCCACAGATGCTGCCTGAGCTGCTGAGTATTTGCAGCATTTTCTGTTTTTATTTGCATTTTCTTGTCTTATAACATACATGCATTATTCAATTAATTTGCAACATCAGCAAAGCAATCATCAAAACTCAGACCATGATCTTCTGCAATTAGAATTTCCTGATACCTTGAGACTGCATTTTGTCATATTAAAGTTGATGAATGAGGAAGAATTTAGATTTCCAAAATAGTGAGAACAGTTACTAACAAGGTGCCTCACAGGAGCATTATCAAACAAAATTTAATGTAAAAATAGAAAATGCTGGAAATGCACAACTCATCAGCGTTGGAGAAAAAAAAAACAGGCCATCTCAGGTCAGAAACCTTCTTCAGATTTAGTGCAAGACGATCCACCCCAAAACTGAGTTGCACTACATTTTGAGAAGCAAGAGAACTTTCTAATGGGCTTTCTAATCAAAACTCAGGCAGTGAACCTAGTCCTCTGGTTTTGGACTTGGTGAAAGGTGGCAATCCTATAGGAAATAAGATCATGGCTTGAGTGCTGATCTTTTCTTTACTACTGTCAACATTTATTGAAAATCTGAAGAACTCCAATTGCTCCACATTAACACAGAAAAACAACAAAATAAAAAAATCATTTTAGCATCTATTGAGATTTTCAAAAGCAGACGAGGTGACAACCCTAGTTCTCAACTCTAAAATAGCCCAAGATAAACCTGAACAAGGGCACTTTAACATATTTGCCCAAATCTAAAAATGCTACTTTAATTAAAGTGCAGAGATTTAAAACCAGAATTTTAAATAAATTAATCTACAATTATATAGCACCTTTCATTTTCTCAATTAGAACCCAAGGTGCTTTACAACCAATGGATTGATTTGAAGTGCAGTCACTGTCGTTAAATAGGCAACTGCAGTAGAAAATTTATGCACAGCAAGGTCCCACAAACACCAAATGAATGAATTAATCGAATTTGGTTGTGTTGGCTGAATGAAGGTGGATTGGTGGCCCAGACACTTGGAGAACTATTTGCTCTTTTTAAAAATAATATCGTGGGATATTTTATGTCCATCTGAGCAGGCAGACAATTATTTCTCTCTCCACAGATGCTGCCTGGCCTGCTGAGTGTTTCTAGAGCTTTCGGTTTTTAATTTTAGGTTTTCCAGCTAAATGAAAGCCTTCTTTGAAAGACAAAATAAATCAGAAGCTGAAAACATTTTCCTTCCAAGTGTTATTTGTTGGTCTTGTGTTTAGTGGAGTAACATTTTTGGATTTGAGCAAATTATGTTAAAACTGCCCTTTTTCAGATGCTGACTGACATTGGGCTATTAGAGAAAGGAAAAATAGAAAAAGTGGGATCGAGGGGGAGCAAACCCGCTGAAACACTGAGGAGTGGGGGAAACTGTGCTCTGAGGGGCCGGGGGAGGGAGTGAGCTGGCCTGCTGGGGAAGGAGAGGGCCGGGGGAGGGGGGAGAGTGAGCTGGCCTGCCGGGCCGGGGAGAGGGAGAAGGCCGGACCGGGGTAGAAGGGCCGGGGGAGGAGAGGAGGGAGAAGGCCGGCCGGCCTGCCGGGGGTAGGAGGGAGAAGGCCGGCCGGCCTGCCGGGCCCACTACCTACCTGCCCTCAGCTGGCTCCGCATGAACTGGGTCTGAGTCCCTTCGCCGCAGTCGAACAGCCAGCACTCGCCCTCGTAGCGCAGCGCGACGGCCGAGGCCCCGCGGGTGGGAGACGGGTAGGCCGAGCCGGTGCCGAGGAAGGTCAGCTCCAGAGACATGATTCTAGCCCTGGAGAGCAGCCGGCTCACACACTTGCGCACCAGCCCTTCCCGCTTTTTCTTATTTGTTCCTTTCCCACGTGCCCCCGCCAATCACACGCCGAAAGCTGTTGATTGACAACCTACAACTAAACGGTACTGTAAGACTTGCATTTATATAGCGCCTTTTACGACCTCAGCAAGTATCTGCCTAAACCTCTCCTCCTCTCTTTCCTCCTTCAAGACACTCCTTAAAACCTACCTTTTTCACCATCATCATCATAGGCAGTCCCTCGAAATCGAGAAAGACTTGCTTCCACTCTAAAAGTGAGTTTTCAGGTGACTGAACAGTCTAATACTTTGCAGTCTCTGTCACAGGTGGGACAGACAGTCGTTGAAGGAAAGGGTGGGTGGGAGTCCGCTTGATTTCTGTCTGCGTTTGATTTCTGCATGCTCTCGGCGACGAGACTCGAGCTGCTCAGTGCCCACCCAGATGCTCTTCCTTCACTTAGGGCCATCTTTGGCCAGGGACTCCTAGGTGTCAGTGGGGATGTTGCACTTTATCAAGGAGGCTTTGCGGCTTGAAATGTTTCCTCTGCCTACCTGGGGCTCGCTTGCCGTGTAGGAGTTCCAAGCAGAGCACTTGCTTTGTGAGTCTCGTATTGAGCATGCGAACAATGTGGCCCGCCCAACGGAGCTGGTCGAGTGTGGTCAGTGCTTCCATGCTGGGGATGTTGGTCTGATCGAGAACACTGACGTTGGTATATCTATCCTCCCAGGGGATTTTGCAGGATCTTGCAAGACCTCTTTGACCAAACTTTTGGTCAACTGCGCTAATTTCTACTTATGCAGCTCAGTATCAAATTTTATCTCGTAATACTCCTGTGAAGCGTTAATGAGACACTAATGTGTGGTAGCTGGTGTACAACGGCCACCACACATTAAAAAAATCCACGCACAGGCATCTTCCACCCTTCAATATGTAGTTCGGAACATGGAATGTCAGGTCCTTCATTGAAACACCTATGAACTCTTCCCTTTTTGGTGTGCAAGCAAATCATCATCGATACAAGGGACCACTTAAGAAGAAGAAACATTACTATGTAATGAGACAGGATTAATAAATGAACTCCTAGTAAAGGATCCTCTCGGAAAGAGTGATCATAGCATGGTTGAATTTCAAATTCAGTTGGAGGGTGATAAAGTTGGATCTCAAACCAGTGTCATCGAAACAGAAATTTACAGCGCAGAAGGAGGCCATTTCAACCCATCGTGTCTGCACCGGCCGACAAAGAGCTGCATGGCCCTTGGTCAGCAGCACTAAAGGTTACAAATAAACCTATGAACAATGACGGAAAGGCAAAGAGCACCCAGTCCAACCAGTCCGCTTCACACAACTGCGACACCCCTTATACTGAAACATTCTACACTCCATCCCAACCGGAGTCAAGTGATCTCCTGGGAGAGGCAAAAAACAGATAAAAACCCAGGCCAATTTAGGGAGGAAAAATCTGGGAAAATTCCTCTCCAACCCATCCAGGTGATCGAAACTAGTCCAGGAGATCACCCTGGCCGTATTCTATTCCCTGCAGTACTTACCATTATATCTGCGCCGTCCATCAAAATGTCATCCAGTCTAGTCCCAATTGCCACCTCTAGGTCCGTAACCTACAGGTTACTGCACTTTAAGTGCCCATCCAACCATCTCTTAAAAGTGGTGAGAGTTTCTGCATCCACCACTCTTCCAGGCAGCAAGTTCCCCACAACTCTCTGCGTAAAGAAGCCCCCCCCCTCAAATCCCCTCTAAACCTTCCATCAACCACCTTAAAACTATGCCCCCTCGTAATAGACCCTTCAACCAATGGAAATAGACCCTTACTATCCACTATGTCCAGGCCCCTCAATATTTTGTACACCTCAATGAGGTCTCTCAACCTCCTCTGTTCCAATGTGAACAAACCCAGCCTATCCAATCTGTCTTCATAACTAAGATTCTCCATTCCAGGCAACATCCCAGTAAATCTCCTCTACACCCTCTCTAGTGCAATCATGTCCTTCCTATAATACGGCGACCAGAACTGCACGCAGTACTCCAGCTGTGGCCTAACCAAAGTATTATATAATTTAAGCATAACCTCCCTGCTCTTATATTCTATGCCTCAGCCAATAAAGGCAAGCATTCCGTATGTCTTCTTAACCACATTATCCACCTGGCCTGTTACATTCAGGGATCTGTGGACAAGCACTCCATGGACCCTTTGTTCATCTACACTATTAAGTGGCCTACCGCTTAATGTGTATACACTTTCCTTATTAGTCCTCCCAAAGTGCATCATCTCACACTTCTCAGAGTTAAATTCCATTTGCCATTGCTCTACCCACCTGACCAGTAGATTGATATCCTCCTGCAGCCCATGACTTTCCTCTTCATTATCAATCACACAGCCAATTTTAGTGTCATCTGCAAACTTCTTAATCATACTCCCTGTTATGTCTCAAATAAAGCAATGTGACTGAGTACTGTAGACTTGAGTAAGTATGACCTTAGAATCTTTATTCTGACTCCAGAGTGCCAGCACAGCAAGGGAGACCTGCTTATACGCAATGCTCCCGAGGAATGCTGGGATCCCTTGGGACTCCAACAGATGTGCCCTCTGGTGGTGGTACAATGCTGGTTACAAGGTGTTGCATACATAACATCACTCCCCCTCAAAATGATTAGTACACTTATTTACAGGGTAAGAAACAATCTGGGGCCTTCCGCTCCCTTGTCGATTGTCTTGGTACAAACACAGGTGCAGGTGAGTTGGTTGGGCCTTCGCTGGGCTGCTGCGCAGTTAGCCTTGCTGGGCTGCTGGGGACGATGAGTTCAGCTTTGTGGTCAACTGTGATGTCGGTTGCCACTTGTGTGTCTATCGGAGGATGGAAGTTAGCGGTGTCCTCTTCAGGTTGCTCGTGGCTGCCTGTGAATCGTAGTTTGGTTTGGTCCAAATGCTTTCTGCAAGATAGTCCATTTGCAAGTTTGACCTCAAACACCCTACTCCCTTCTTTGGCTACGACAGTGCAGCAAGCCATTTGGGACCATGGCCAAAGTTGAGTACAAATACAGGGTCATTGACTTCAATATCACATGACAAATTTGCGCGATCATGGTATATGCTTTGTTGATGTCGCCTGCCCTCGATATGATCATGGAGATCAGAGTGAACTAGAGAGAGCCTTGTTTTGAGTGCCCTTTTCATGAGCAGTTCGGCAGGGGGAACCCCGGTGAGCAAATGGGGTCTTGTGCGGTAGCTGAGCAGGACTCGGGACAGGCGGGTCTGCAGGGAGCCTTCCAACATGCATTTCAAGCTTTGCTTGAAGGTTTGGACTGCCCATTCTGCCTGGCCGTTAGATGCAGGCTTGAACAGGGCAGATGTGACGTGCTTGATCCCATTGCGGGTCATGAATTCCTTGAATTCAGCGCTGGTGAAGCACGGCCCATTGTTGCTGACAAGGACATCAGGCAGGCCATGCATGGTAAACATGGCTCATAGGCTTTCGAAGGTTGCAGTGGACGTGCTTACAGATATTATTACACGGTCACTCCATCTTGAATAAGCATCCACAACAACCAAAAACATTTTGCTTAGAAACAGACCAGCGAAGTTAACGTGGATCCTAGACCACGGTTTGGAGGGCCATGACCACAAACTTAGCGGTGTCTCCCTGGGTGCATTGCTCAGTTGAGAGCAAGTGTTGTATTGGAGCACGCAAGACTCCAAATCTGAGTCGATGCCGGGCCACCACACATGGGATCTGGCTATAGCTTTCATTATTACTATGTCTGCATGGGTACTGTAAAGGTCGCGTATGAACGCTTCCCTGCCTTTCTTAGGCAAAACCACGCAATTACGCCACAAAAGACAATCCGCCTGTATGGACATTTCATCTTTGCGCCGCTGGAACAGCTTGATTTCTTCATGCATCTCTGCTGGGACGCTAGACCAGCTCCCATGGAGGACACAGTTTTTTACAAGGGACAGTAAAGGGTCCTGGCTGGTCCAGGTCCTGATCTGGCGGGCTGTAACGGGTGACTTTTCGTTTTCAAATGCATCCATCACCAAGAGCAAGTCTGCAGGCTGTGCCATTTCCACCCCGGTGGTGGGTAATGGTAGCCGACTGAGAGCATCTGCGCAGTTCTCTGTGCCTGGCCTGTGGCAAATTACATAGTTGTATGCAGACAGCGTGAGCGCCCATCTTTGGATGCGAGCAAAGGCATTGGTATTAATACTTTTGCTCTCTGAGAATAGTGATATGAGCAGTTTATGGTCACTTTCTAACTCGAACTTAAGCCCAAACAGATACTGGTGCATTTTTTTTACCCCGTAAACGCATGCCAGAGCTTCTTTTTCAATCATGCTGTAGGCCCTTTCGGCCTTGGACAAACTCCTGGACGAATAAGCGACCGGTTGCAATGTTCCCGATTTGATTGTTTGCTGTAACACACACCCGACCCCGTACAAAGATGCATCGCAAGCTAGCACTAAATGTTTACATGGGTCATACAGAACAAGCAATTTGTTGGAACATAACAGATTTCAGGCTTTCTCAAAAGTTGTCTCTTGTGATTTCCGCCACACCCAGTAATCTCCCTTGCATAGCAACACATAGAGGTTCTAGCAAGGTGCCTAACCCAGGTAGGAAACTACCAAAATTATTGAGGCGTCCCAGGAACGACTGCAGCTCCGTCATGTTCTGTGGTCTCGGCACATTCTTGATGGCCTCCGTCTTGGCGTCGGTGGGTCTAATGCCGTCTGCTGCGATTCTTCTCCCTAAGAACTTGACCTCTGGTACCAGGAAAACACACTTCGAGCGTTTCAACCTGAGTCCCACACGATCTAGCCAACATTCTGCAAGTGTTCGATGGTGTCCCGACCTGTGATCAATATGTCGTCCTGGAAAACCACGGTGTGTGGAACTAACTTTAGCAGACTCTCCATGATCCTTTGAAAAACAGCCGTGGCCAATCAAATCCCAAACAGGCATCTATTGTAGATGAACAGACCTTTGTGCGTGTTGATGCAGGTGAGGCCTTTCGAAGATTCCGCCAGCTCCTGCGTCATGTAGGCCGAGGTCAAGTCCAACTTGGTGAACGTCTTCCCTCCTGCCAGCGTCGCAGATAGGTCGTCTGCCTTGGGTAGCGGCTACAGGTCCTGCAGCGAAAAACGGTTAATCGTTACTTCATAGTCCCCACAAATTCTGATTGTGCCATCGCCCTTGAGAACCGGAACAATCGGACTGGCCCACTCGTTGAATTCAACTGGCGCAATGATGCCCTCTCATTGCAGCCTGTCCAGCTCGATCTCCACGTTCTCTCGCATTATGTATGGCACCGCACGTGCCTTGTGGTGGATGGGTCGTGTACTGGGAACCAAGTGGATCTGCACCTTCATCCCAGAGAAATTTCCGATGTCTGGCTCAAACAATGATGGGACCTTGCTCAAAACCTGGGCACATGAGGCATCGTCGACAGACGAAAGCGCTCGGATGTCGTCCCAGTTCCAGCGGATTTTTTCCAGCCAGCTTCTGCCGAATAATGTGGGGCCATCTCCTGGTACAATCCATAGTGGTAGTTCATGCACCGCTCCATCATAGGAGACTTTTACTACTGCACTGCCAATTACAGGGATCAGCACTTTGGTGCAAGTTCTCAGCTTGTTATGAATAGGGCTCAGCTTGGGCCTTTGTGACGTGTCGCACCACAGCCTCTCGAAGGCCTTTTTGCTCATGATAGACTGATTCACACCCGTGTCCAATTCCATGGATACTGGAATTCCGTTCAGTTCAACTTTTAACATGATCAGTGGACATTTCGTGGTAAAGGTGTGTACCCCGTACACTTCTGCCTCCTCGGTTCGAGTCTCTAGTTCAGTTTGATCTGCCATGGATCGGTCTTCCTTTGCAACGTGGTGGTTTGCAGGGTTTGCAGCTCACCTGCACATTCACTGGAGGAGTCCCATTGTTCCACAGCCTTTGCACGCATAGTGTTTGAAGCGGCATTGATGGGCTCGATGATCACCTCCACAGCGCCAACAAGGTGTTAATTGCCTCGCATTCACATGATGGTGGACTCTGAGTCATGTGAAGTCGTGCAGCTGCAGGCGTGTACATTCTGCCATATACATTCCTGCCTGAAAACGACGTTACTTTGTGTAGAGTACGTGCCGATGCATCTTTATGCTGCAAATTTTTTTTGGTGTTATTGCTGGTGGACATAAATGCCTGGGCTATTGTTACATCTTTACTCAGGATCGGTGTTTCAACAGTCAATAGTTTGCGAAGGATAACCTCAGGCCAATGCCAAGTACAAAAAAGTCTCTTAGCATTTGCTCCAGGAATCCATCGAATTCGCAATGTCCTGCAAGACGCCTTAGTTCGGCGACATAGCTCGCCACTTCCTGGCCTTCAGACCGTTGACATGTATAAAATCGATACCTTGCCCTCAGAACACCCTCATTCGGACTTACTACGTGTTGTAAGGGGGGTGTGTGGTTGTGGTCTCTATGAGGGGGTCAGGTTCCCTTCTGACCAACTTGAGCGGTTTCGAATCGCTCTCCTTCCCTTGGGTTCTGTACTCTGGATTTATTTGGGGGGGGTGTGTGACAAAAGTGCAGAGGACACTGGTTTGATGCAAAGAACTTTGGTTTTATTACAGTCAAGGTAATACAGGCTTATTACTCTAGTAAGAAAATACACAGCCAAACTTACAATCACTCTAATAAAGTACCATACATTACACATTCAAAGGGGGTTGCAGTAAAATTATACTTCCTGTAAAGTTCTTACTCTACAGCATGAAACCACACGAGGCACATTCCAGGGACAAGGCCACTCCGTGACCTTAACTCTTTATTACAACACTCCAGAATTGATGACCCTGTGTGGGACCTCCCTTTATATACCTGAGTGATCAGGTAAGGAGTGTCTCCCACAAGTTCACCCCCTGTGGTCAAGGTGTGCATCTGTGTTGAGTGTATACAGTAATACTGTGGTGTTACATTGTAGTTACAAACTTGACATCACCTTCCCCCTCCCCAAAGTCTTATTGGGATCATAGGTTTAATCTTTCAGGTGGTCTGTGCTCCCTCGTGGAGCGCCGCAGTTAGGGCTCTGATTGTTGGACACTGATGTGAGTGCCTGTCACCTGTGGTGATTCCGGCCTGACCGCAGGGACTGTGCATTCCTTTGATTGCTCTTGTTGCTCGTTCACTGGCGGTAGTGTGAGCTCCATCTCATGGTCTTCTTCAGGTTTCTCCGTGTCATTGCTGAACCTCATTTCTACTTGGTCCAGATGCTAATGGCATATCTGGCCATTGTTGAGTTTTACCACGATGACCCTATTCCCTTCTTTGTCAATTACGGTAACCTTGAGCCAATTGGGCCCCATTGCGTGATTGAGGACGAATACAGGATAATTTATTTCTATATATCCCCCCCTCGAATTACAGTCATGGTACTCGTTTTGTGCCTTACACTTGCCCTCAACTATGTCGGTCAGGACTGGGTGGATGAGGGACAACCGAGTTTTAAGTGTCCGTTTCATGAGTAGCTCTGCGGGCGGGACCCCCATGACCGAGTGCGGGTGGGACCTATAGGCCAGCAGGAGGCGCGATAGGCGGCATTGTAGGGAGGGTCCTTGAATCCTGAGCATACCTTGCTTAATGATTTGGACCGCATGTTCCGTCTGGCCATTGGAGGCCGGCTTGAACGGCGCAGTCCTGACGTGGTTGATGCCATTGACCGACGTAAACTCCCGGAATTCATAGCTCGTGAAACACGGGCCATTATCACTAACCAGGATGTCCGGCAAGCCATGGGTTGCGAAGATCGCATGTAGGCTTTCCACGGTGGTGGATGACGTGCATGAATTCAGGATGATGCACTCAATCCATTTCGAGTACGCATCGACAACGATAAGGAACATCTTCCCCATGAACGAGCCCGCGTAGTCAACGTGAATGCATGACCATGGCTTGGTGGGCCAGGGCCACGGGCTGAGCGGGGCCTCCCTGGGGGCATTGCGCAGCTGGGCACATGCAGTGCACCTGCGAACACAGTGTTCCAGGTCTGAGTCAATTCCGGGCCACCAAACATGTGACCGGGCAATGGCCTTCATCATCACAATGCCTGGGTGCTCGCTGTGGAGTTCCCTGATGAACGCCTCCCTGCCCTTCTGGGGTATGACTACCCGGCTACCCCATAGTAGGCAGTCAGCTTGGATGGAGAGCTCATCCATCCGTCTGTGGAATGGCCTGACCTCCTCAGGGCGTGCTCTGTGTGCGGGCGCCCAATCCCCAGTCAGGACACATTTCTTAATCAGGGATAGGAAAGGAACTCTGTTTGTCCAGATTTTGATCTGGCGGGCTGTGATAGGGGAGCCTGCACTGTCGAAGGCATCGACAGCCATGACCATCTCAGCGCTTTGCTCAGCTGCCCCCTCAGTGGTGGCCAGTGGGAGCCTGCTGAGCGCGTCAGCGCAATTTTCAGTGTTGGGCCGGTGCCGGATGGAGTAGTCATAGGCCGCTAGCGTGAGATCCCATCGCTATATGCGAGCTGATACGTTGGCATTGACAGCCTTGCTGTCTGACAACAGGGATGTGAGTGGCTTATGGTCAGTCTCTAATTCAAACTTGCTACCAAAGAGGTACTGATGCATTTTCTTTACACCATAGACACATGCAAGCACTTCCTTCTCAACCATCCCATAGCCTCGTTCTGCTTGAGAGAGCGACCTGGAGGTATAAGCCACAGATTGTAGTTGACCCTCAGCATTACCCTGCTGCAACACGCACCCAACACCATAGGACGATGCATCACATGTCAGAACTAAACTTTTGCAAGGGTCGTACAGGGTCAACAGCTTGTTTGAACACAGTAGGTTTCGCGCCCGATCAAAAGCCCGCTCCTGACAGTCCCCCCCAAAACCAATCACAACCCTTACACAGAAGCACGTGTAGCGGCTCCAACAACGTACTCAAGTTTGGCAGAAAGTTCCCGAAATAGTTCAACAGTCCCAGGAATGAACGCAGCTCCAGTGTGTTGCAGGGCCTGGGTGCTCGTCGAATCACCTCTGTTTTGGATTCGGTGGGCCGAATCCTATCTGCAGCAACCCTCCTGCCCAGAAACTCAACCTCGGGAGCTAAGAACATGCATTTAGACTTCTTGAATCGCAGGCCTACCCGGTCTAGTCGGCGCAGCACCTCCTCCAGGTTGTGGAGATGTTCCTGATTTAAGCAGGATTTCCATGTTGCGTTGAAAAATCGCGGCCACTGATCGAATGCCAAACAGGCACCTGTTATACGCAAACAGTTCCTTGTGCGTGGTGATGGTGGTCTGTAGTTTAGATTCATCGGCCAGTTCCTGGGTCGTATAGGCTGAAGTGAGGTCCAACTTGGTGAACAGCTTGCCACCTGCCAGCGTGGCGAAGAGGTCCTCCGCTCTTGGGAGCGGGTATTGATCTTGTAAGGACACCCGATTGATGGTGGCCTTGTAGTCACCACGGATCCTGACAGAGCCATCCGTTTTAAGAACGGGGACGATGGGGCTCGCCCAGTCACTGAATTCAACAGGTGAGATGATGCCCTCTCGCAATAGCCGGTCCAATTCATTCTCGATTTTTTCTCTCGTTACATATGGCACCGCTCTGGCTTTGTGGTGCACTGGCCTGGCATCCGGGGTGATGTGTATCACTACTTTAGTGCCTGTGAAAGTCCCGACGCCTGGTTGGAAAAGTGACTCGAATTGTTGTAGGACATGTGAGCACGAACTTCGCTCCACCGAGGACATTGCGTGAACATCTCCCCATTTCCAGTTCAGCTCGGCTAACCAGCTCCTCCCCAACAGTGCGGGACCATTGCCCGGGACAATCCAGAGCGGCAGCCGGTTCACAAAGCCATCGTGCATGACAGCCAACATTGCACTGCCTAGCACCGGAATGATTTCTTTGGTGTAAGTCCTTAATTGTGTCTCGATACGTTCTAATTTGGGTCTATTGACTTTGAGTGGCCATAGCTTCTCGAATTGTTGAACGCCCATGAGTGACTGGCTGGCCCCTGTGTCTAGCTCCATGCGTACTGGGATACCATTCAGTAAAACCCTCATCATCATTGGTGGCGTTTTGGCGTATGAACTGTGAATATTTGCTGCATGGACCAGCTGAACCTTGGTGTCCCATCAATTTGCCCCAAAAGTCATCCTGCCTCACAGAACCCTCTTCTGGTCCATCTGCCTCATATCAGTCTGGTTGCAGGCTTTCTGCACATACGAGCTAAATAGCCACTGAGGTTGCAGTTTCTGCAGACAAACTGTTGGAATCTGCAAGATCTGGCTGAGTGTTTTCCCCCACACCTCCAGCATGAGTTAAAGTTTCCATTGTTGGGGACAAAAGGGCTGTGGCCAGGAATTCCGCGCTGACTGTCCCTCTGACTGCTCTTAAGTACCCTATTAGTAGGTGTCAGTGGCCCCACCCCAGGCCGCATTGTCCACTGTGATGGCATGAGCATCCGTTCAGCCTGCCATTGTCTCTGTTGAGGTCCTACTCTGGGGTCTATTACTGCCTGATGAATGTCGGACTGTCCCTGCCTGCCCGCGGGGCTCTGAGTAGCATTGAGGATGTTGACTCCCTGATCCATCACCGCATTGGAGGCAGAATTGCGTGCGTAAATGATTTTCATCGCTTCCTCCCCCGCCATGAAAGTCTGAGCCAACAACGCCGCCGCTTCTAAGGTCAAGTCCTTGGTCTCAATTAACTTGCGAAAAATTCCCACATGACCGATACCCTCGATAAAGAAGTCCCTTTGCATTTCCCCCATGCTGGCATCTATGAACTTAGAGGCTGGCCAAGCACCTGAGGTCCGCTAGAAAGTCTGGTATGCCCTGTCCTTCACGATGTCGGTGGGTGTAGAATCTGTGTCGAGCCATGTGTATGCTGCTCACCGGCTTCAGGTGCTCCCCAATCAACTTACTAAGCTCTTCAAAGGTTTTGTCCGACGGCTTTTTGGGTGCCAGTAAGTCCTTCATGAGCGCATAAGTCTTTGGCACGCAGCTGGTCAAAAGATGAGCCCGACGCTTGTCGGCCACTGCATCCCCCAGCCAGTCTTTCATGACAAAGCTCTGCTGAAGCCTCTCAACAAAATCGTCCTAGTCTTCCCCAACACAGTACCGTTCATCTGTGCTACCGGTGGCCATTCTCGTGGGTCGTGAATTCCCTTTTCTCGTCTCCAATGTAAAGTCCTTACTCTACAGCATGAAACCACACGAGACACATTCCAGGGACAAGGCCACTCCGTGACCTTAACTCTTTATTACAGCATTCCAGAAGTGATGACCCTGCGTGGGACCTCCCTTTATATACCTGAGTGATCAGGTAAGGAGTGTCTCCCACAAGTTCACCCCTTGTGGTCAAGGTGTGCATCTGTGTTGAGTGTACACAATAATACAGTGGTGTTACATTGTAGTTACAAACATGACACCTCCCAATACCTAATTCTAGCCAGGTTAGACTCCAGGGCAGGGACTTGTGCTTACCAATCCTTTTGATAGTTAATGGTAGATGGTGATGTTCTTCCTTCCTTCGAGGCTGGAGAAGTTAGTTTTACAACAGTCATGTTGGTTTCTCTCCTTGTCTTGATGAGGTGGTAGCGACCACCTCTCTCCCCCACTAACCTCTGTTGAAAACAGGGGCAGTTATACGATTTCAGTGTTCTAATCTTGCCGCCCAATCTATTTACAATCCTTTGTATAATTTTGGCGGGCTTGGTTCTTCTTTGTAATATTTTGCCGGGCTCGTTAAAGTTGATATGTCTTGGGTGGGTTGATCTTCGAAAAACTGTTTCCTGATGGAAATATTAGTTTGGTAATTGCAATGTTCTTTTGTGCTTAGTCTTTTGCATACAGGCTGGATTGGGTCTCTTTGTGATGTATATGCTGAAAATGATTGATGGGGAGCTATCTCTGGGTGATACTGTGATGGCAATGTCTCTTGTGGAGAAAGATTTCCAAATACTCATTCTGCCAGACAGGTTACCTCAGTCCTCACACCCAGACAGTTCCAATAATCAGGTGGACTTCTTTTGTTTCCTAGGTCCGCCCACAGGCTTGAATTTGTCTTATAAAAGTTCATAATTCTATTAAAGTTCGTAGTTTCTTCCATAAGCACTTTAGAGTTCCAAACTTTTCGGTAGATAGTCCCAAATTAAATTTCCTTTCGAATGAGCCCAAACACGGGGGGTGGGGTCTCTTGTGAATTTTGCTCTCTGCAGTGCTCCCGGACCAGCGTACACAGTTCTTCATACGAGTTGGCTGTTGGTTTCACCGGAGCATGAAGATTCTTCATGAGGCCATAGGTTGTTGCCCCGCAGATGGTGAGGAGGATCGCCCTTCGTTTAGCAGCATTCTCATTCCTTCCAGCTCGTTGGCCACGAAGTATTGGTTGAGTCGCTCCACGAAGGCTTCCCAATCATCACCTTCTGAGAATTTCTCCAGGATACCAACAGTTCTCTGCATTTTCACGTGATGGTTCGTTATCTATTGCTCGTCACCAGTTATGTCTCAAATAAAGCAATGTGAGAGTACTGTAGACTTGAGTAAGTGTGACCTTAGTCTCTTTATTCTGACTCCAGAGTGCCGGCACAGCATGGGAGATCTGCTTATATGCAGTGCTCCCAAGGGATGCTGGGATCCCTTGCGGCTCCAACAGATGCGCCCTCTGGTGGCTGTGGAATATACTCCCTATATTCAAATCATTGATATATGCCACAAAAAGCAAGGGACCCAGTACTGAGCCCTGCGGAACCCACTGGAAACATCCTTCCAGTCACAAAAACATCCATCAATGCTTGGCCAAAACTAGTGAGAGGACAGAAGATTGGGAAGCTTTTAAAAGCCAGCAAAGAACGACGAAAAAAATGATTAAGAAAGGGAAGATAGACTATGAAAGTAAACTAGTGCAAATATAAAAACAGATAGCAAGAGTTTCTATAGGTATATAAAAAAGGAAAAGGGTGGCTAAAGTAAATGTTGGTCCCTTAGAGGACGAGACCGGGGAACTAGTAATGGGGAACATGGAGATGGCAGAAACTCTGAACAAATATTTTGTATGTCTTTACGGTAGAGGACACTAACAATATTCCGACAGTGGATAGTCAAGGGGCTGTAGGGGGGGAGGAACTTAACACAATCACAATCACTAAGGAGGTGGTACTCAGTAAGATAATGGGACTAAAGGCAAATAAATCCTCTGGACCTGATAGCTTGCATCCTCGGGTCTTAAGAGAAGTAGCGGCAGCGATTGAGGATGCATTGGTTGTAATTTACCAAAATTCCCTGGATTCTGAGGAGGTCCCAGCAGATTGGAAAACTGCAAATGTACCACCACTATTTAAAAAAGGAGGCAGACAAAAAGCAGGAAAACATAAACATAGAAAATAGGTGCAGGAGCAAGCCATTCAGCCGTTCGAGCCTGCCTGCTGTACCTGCATGCCTACTTTCAATGACTGATGTACCATGACAGCCAGGTCTCGTTGCACCTCCCCTTTTACTAATCTGTCACCATTCAGATAATAATCTGCCTTCCTGTTTTTGCCACCAAAGTGGATAACCTCACACATCCACATTATACTGCATCTGCTTTGCATTTGCCCACTCATCTAACCTGTCTAAGTTATGCTGCAGCCTCTTAGCATCCTCCTCACAGCTCACATTGTCACCCAGCTTCGTGTCATCTGCAAACTTGAAGATATTACATTCAATTCCTTCATCTAAATCATCAATATATATTGTAACTAGCTGGGGTCCCAGCACTGAACCTTGCGGTACCCCACTAGTCACTGCCTGACATTCTGAAAAGGACCCATTTATTCCCACTCTTTGCTTCCTGTCTGCCAACCAGGAAACTATAGACCAGTTAGCTTAACATCTGTGGTTGGGAAAATGTTGCAGTCCATTATTAAAGAAGCAAAATTTGGTCAGGCAGAGTCAGCATGGATTTATGAACTGGAAATCATGTTTGACAAATTTGCTGGAGTACTTTGAGGATGTAACGAACAGGGTGGATAAAGGGGAACCAGTGGATGTGGTATATTTGGACTTCCAGAAGGCATTTGACAAGGTGCCACATAAAAGGTTACTGCACAAGATAAAAGTTCATAGGGTTCGGGGTAATATATTAGCACGGATAGAGGATTGGCTAACTAACAGAGAATCGGGATAAATGGTTCTTTCTCTGTTTGGCAACCAGTAACTAGTGGGATGCCACAGGGATCAGTGATGGGACCCCAACTATTTACAATCTATATTAATGACTTGGAAGAAGGGACTGAGTGTAACGTAGCCAAGTTTGCTGACGTTACAAAGCTGGGAGGAAAAGCAGTGTGTGAGGAGGACACAAAAAATCTGCAAAAGGACATAGACAGGCTAAGTGAGTGGGCAAAAATTTGGCAGATAGAGTATAATGTGGGAAAGTGTAAGGTTATCCACTTTAGCAGAAAAAATAAAAAAGCAAATTATTATATAAATGGAGATAAATTACAAAAGGCTGTAGATCAGAGGGATCTCACTGTCCTTGTGCATGAAACACAAAAAGTTAGTATGCAGGTACAGCAAGTAATCAGGAAGGCAAATGGAATGTTGGCCTTTATTGCAAGGGGGATAGAGTATAAAAGCAGGGAAGTCCTGCTACAACAGTACAGGGTATTTGTGAGGCCACACCTAGAGTACTGCATACAAGTTTTGGTCTCCTTATTTAAGGAAGAATATACTTGCATTGGAGGCAGTTCAGAGAAGGTTCACTAGGTTGATCCTGGAGATGAGGGGATTGTCTTATGAAGATAGGTTGAGTAGGTTGGGCCCACACTCGTTGGAGTTCAGAGGAATGAGAGGTGATCTTATTGAAACATATAAGATACTGAGGGGGCTCGGCCAAGTAGAGGATGTGGGGGAATCTAGAACTAGGGGGCACAGTTTCAGAATAAGGGGTCGCCCATTTAAAACTGAGATGAGAAGGAATTTCTTCTCTTAGCGGGTTTTAAATCTGTGTAATTCTCTGCCCGAGAGAGCTGTGGAGGCTTGGTCACTGAACATATTTAATGTGGAAATAGACAGATTTTTGAACGATAAGGGAGTGAAGAGTTGTGGGGAGCGGGCAGCGAAGTGGAGCTGAGCCTAAGACTTGAACAGCCCTGATCTTATTGAATGGCGGAGCAGGCTCAAGGGGCCAAATGGCCTAATCCTGCTCCTGTTTCTTATGTTTTTAAAGGCGTTATATAAATACAAGTTGTTGTTGTAATGTCGGAAACATGGCCAATTTGCACGCAGCAAGCTCTCACAAACAGCAATGTTTGATAATGACCAGATCTTCTGTTTTTGTTATTTTGATTGAGGGACAAATATTGGCCAGTACACGGGGGATAACTCCCCTGCTCTTCTAGTGCCATGGGTTCTTTTACGTCTACCTGAGAGAGCGGACGGGAACTCGGTTTAACGTCTCATCCCAAAGACGGATGTTTATATAACTATATGTCTTGGGTCTGGCGCACGTCTGTCATAGGAGGAGTGTATGTCACTTTTATTAATAGCTTTTTTTTGGTAATTTCTCACCTGTTCCATAACATTTAATTGTGATTTGTTGCTTTCTTTAATGAAGATGAGGGCTGGAATACAAAGGTATGGACGGCATTTAGAGTACTGTGTTCACTTCTGGGCACCGCAACACAAGGTGGATATATTGGCCTTGGAGTGGGTGCAGTGCAGATTCACCAGACTGATACCAGGGCTGAAATGGTAAAATTATGAGGACAGGTTGCATACACTAAGCTTGTATTCCCTAGAGTATAGAAGATTAAGGGGTGACTGAATTTAGGTATTTAAAATGATTAAAGGAATTGGTAGGGCAGATAGAGAATATCCAGAATAAGGGGATAACCTTAAAATTAGAGCTAGGCTGTTCAGGGGTGATATTGGGAAGCACTTCTTTACACGAGGGGGAGTGACAATCTGGAGCTCTCTTCCTGCAAAAAGCTGTTGAGGCTAGGTCAATTGAGAATTTCACAACTGAGTTAGATTTTGGTTCGGCAAGGGCATTCAGGGTTATGGCAGCAAGGCGTGTAGATAGAGTTAAGATACAGATTAGCCATGATTTAATTGAAAGGCAGAACAAGCTTGAGAGGCTGAATGGCGTGCTCCTGTTCCTATGTTCCTAACAGAAACAAAGCAGACAATGGAAGCTCCAGAAACAACGGGAAACCTGTGAGAGTTACAGAGACACTTTTGGAGTGAAATGTCGCAGAAATTTGAAACTTACAAAAGGCTACACAAGCTGTAGGTTTAATGATTTTGTTGTAATTTTTTTTAATAGGGTTGAAATGTTCTTTTAAGTTTTGTGTCCTCAGTTTACTGAGAATGGAAGATGGCAGCTGAAAGCATTTGCAAAACGTATTGTAAAGAATTTCATCAGCTCCCCTTCTCCTTGCTATTTTATTCATTAAGATTTTTGCTTGTTTTTATTGATAGTTATCTTACTTGTTCAATAACATGAGACAATTGAGATATATTCTTTACGACATCACAAACAACATACAGTACAAGATGGCTCCAATACATCATGACTTTTATCGTATTTACAGCAGCAGTCGCATTACCACAGTAGTCCACTAGGTGGAGCTCTTATATTACACTGGGTGATGTGTAATGAGAAAGGACGAATTCGCAATCTTGTTGTGCGAGGCCCCTTGGGGAAGAATGACCATAATATGGTAGAATTCTCTATTAAGATGGAGAGTGACACAATTAATTCAGAGACTAAGGTCCTGAACTTAAGGAAAGGTGACTTCGATGGTTTGAGGCGTGAATTGGCTAGAATAGACTGGCAAATGATACTTAAAGGGTTGACAGTGGATAGGCAATGGCAAACATTGAAAGATCACATGGATGAACTTCAACTATTGTACATCCCTGTCTGGAGTAAAAATAAAACAGGGAAGGTGGCTCAACCGTGGTTAACAAGGGAAATTAAGGATAGTGTTAAGTCCAAGGAAGAGGCATATAAATTGGCCAGAAAAAGCAGCAAACCTGAGGACTGGGAGAAATTTAGAATTCAGCAGAGGAGGACAAAGGGTTTAATTAGGAGGGAGAAAATAGAGTACGAGAGGAAGCTTGCTGGGAACATAAAAACTGACTGCAAAAGCTTCTATAGATATGTGAAGAGAAAAAGATTAGTGAAGACAAACGTAGGTCCTTTGTAGTCAGATTCAGGTGAATTTATAACGGGGAACAAAGAAATGGCAAACCAGTTGAACAAATACTTTGGTTCTGTCTTCACGAAGGAAGACACAAATAACCTTCTGGAAGTACTAGGGCACAGAGGGTCTAGTGAGAAGGAGGAACTGAAGGATATCCTTATTAGGCGGGAAATTGTGTTAGGGAAATTGATGGGATTGAAGGCCAATAAATCCCCAGGGCCTGATAATCTGCATCCCAGAGTACTTAAGGAAGTGGCCCTAGAAATAGTGGATGCATTGGTGATCATTTTCCAACAGTCTATCGACTCTGGATCAGTTCCTATGGACTGGAGGGCAGCTAATGTAACACCACTTTTTAAAAAAGGAGGGAGAGAGAAAATGGGGAATTATAGACCGGTTAGCCTGATATCAGTAGTGGGGAAAATGTTGGAATCAATTATTAAAGATGAAATAGCAGCGCATTTGGAAAGTAGTGACAGGATCGGTCCAAGTCAGCATGGATTTATGAAAGGGAAATCATGCTTGACAAATCTTCTGGAATTTTTTAAGGATGTAACTAGTAGAGTGGACAAGGGAGAACCAGTGGATGTGGTGTATTTGGACTTTCAAAAGGCTTTTGACAAGGTCCCACATAAGAGATTGGTGTGCAAAATCAAAGCACATGGTATTTAGGGTAATGTACTGACGTGGATAGAGAACTGGTTGGCAGACAGGAAGCAGAGAGTCGGGATAAACGGGTCCTTTTCAGAATGGCAGGCAGTGACTAGTGGGGTGCCGCAGGGCACAGTGCTGGGACCCCAGCTATTTACAATATATATTAATGATTTAGATGAAGGAATTGAGTGTAATATCTCCAAGTTTGCAGATGACACTAAACTAGGTGGTGGTTTGAGCTGTGAGGAGGATGCTAAGAGGCTGCAGGGTGGTTTGGGCAGGTTAGGTGAGTGGGCAAATGCATGGCAGATGCAGTATAATGTTGATAAATGTGATGTTATCCACTTTGGGGGCAAAAACATGAAGGCAGAATATTATCTGAATGGTGGCAGATTCGGAAAAGGGGAGGTGCAACGAGACCTGGGTGTTATGGTACATCAGTCATTGGAAGTTGGCATGCAGGTACATCAGGTGGTGAAGAAGGCAAATGTGATGTTGGCCTTCATAGCTAGGGGATTTGAGTATAGGAGCAGGGAGGTCTTACTGCAGTTGTACAGAGCCTTGATGAGGCCTCACCTGGAATATTGTGTTCAGTTTTGGTCTCCTAATCTGCGGAAGGACGTTCTTGCTATTGAGGGAGTGCAGCGAAGGTTCACCAGGCTGATTCCTGGGATGGCTGGATTGACTTATGAGGAGAGACTGGATCAACTGAGCCTTTATACACTGGAGTTTAGAAGGAGGAGAGGGGTTCTCAAAGAAACATATAAGATTCTGACGGGACTGGACAGGTAGATGTGGGAAGAATGTTCCCGATGTTGGGGAAGTCCAGAACCAGGGGACACAAGTCTTAGGATAAGGGGTAGACCATTTAGGACTGAGGTGAGGAGAAACTTCTTCACTCCGAGTTGTTAACCTGTGGAATTCCCTACCGCAGAGAGTAGTTGATGCCAGTTCATTGGATATATTCAAGAGGATGTTAGTTATGGCCTTTACGGCTAAGGGGATCAAGGAGTATGGAGAGAAAGCAGGAAAGGGATACTGAGGGAATGATCAGCCATGATCTTATTGAATAGTGGTGCAGGCTCGAAGGGCTGAATGGCCTACACCTGCACCTATTTTCTATGTTTCTCTCTCCTGAATGAAGAAGTAATCATAAAATAATCATACACAACGTGCATGGTTATACACAACAAAAAGATATGGACTTATTTTGCCATATTTACAAAATCAAACTTTAATCACTGGTTTTCTATTTTGAAGAGGATATCTTGAACAGAACTTTCTAAACTTGGTGTCGAATTTAGACTCATTCTAGGCTGAACCTGAGGAGAGTTGTTCTCCAAGGGTAACCCTTGATCTACATTTGAACTCTCTGCAACCTCAGACTGTTTGCCTGTCTGACTCGGACTCAGACTTAAATTCTAACTTTCTCTTGAACTTGTTTCTAGTACATCTGATGTAGGTTTTGCTACTGGTACTCTACTTGTAACAAGATTAAATGACTCATCAGAAATAATCGATTCGTTCCAACTTTCAACTCCTTCCACATCTGTAGTTAAATATGATCAATGTGAACAAATCTAACCTGTCCATGATCAAACATTTTGACCAAATATGTGCAAGGATCACATATCTTCACTATTCTTCTTGGTAACCACTTTAACCATTTATGGTGATGGTTCTTCACTCTCACCTTCTGTTTCAATTTCATACTCTCTTACTCTATCTT
The DNA here is from genome assembly GCF_044704955.1 of Pristiophorus japonicus. Taxonomy (NCBI): domain Eukaryota; kingdom Metazoa; phylum Chordata; class Chondrichthyes; family Pristiophoridae; genus Pristiophorus; species Pristiophorus japonicus. Next base: position 58,032,566 of record NC_091978.1, on the reverse strand, counting down.
TATGATAATTCTCTTTTAATTGTTTCTTTTCTATTGGCTGCCAAGTTTAGCTTTAACAACGAAAACCTAGTTCATGGCTGTCGTTTGAGAAACAACTCTGCTGGTGTTCTACTAGGAGTTGTATGAGATGTATTGCGATAAGTAATCAGAAAGTTTGCTAGTTTGTGATCAACGACAACTGTCATTTCTTTGGATTTGGATCCAATATTTGCTTGATGAGGGCATGTTTTACAATTTTCAATGTGCACTCTGCTGCACCATTTGAAGCAGGGTGGTATGGTGGAACAACCATTTCTACTCATGAACTATGTAAATTCTTCTGAACAAAATTGCAACCCATTATCAGACACAATATTTTCTGGGAGGTCATATGAAGAAAACAATCTTCGCAAATTGTCTCGTGTTTTACTTGTTATTTTCCACATCGGAAACACCCCTACCCACTTCGAATGGCTATCAATCACAGTGAACAATTGTTATTCTTCCAGCTCAGCAAAATCTACATGTAACCTTGGCCACACCCTGGGAGACCATTTCCATGGCCGTAATGGGACTGATGGTGGTTTCATGGTTACTGATTGACATGTTGTACACTGACTAATGATGTACTCCTTATCTTTATCTTGACCTGGCCACTATAAGTAACTGGGGAAAAACTCTTGGTCAAGCACATTCCCAGGTGCTAGTCATGAAGATCTCCTAATAATTTGGACCTGAACTTATTTGGAATAACTACTCTTGCACCCCACATGATACAATCTTTATCAACTAACAATTCATTCCTACAAATGAAGTATGAATAAATATCTTTCTCTGATACCTGGTTTGGCCAGCCATTTGCTATGTAATCATACACCTTTGACATAACTGGGTCACGCTTGGTTGCTCTACCAATCTCTTCAGCTGTGACTGGCAGTTCATCAATGTATGAGAAATGTATGAGTAACGTGATGGGGATGGCAACCTGGACATAGCATGAGCATTACTGTGATCAGCTGATTGTCTGTACTCAATATCATACGTATATGCTGACAAAATCAAAGCCCATCTCTGCATTCGAGCTGCAGCTAAGGTTGGAACTGGGGACTTTGGATGGAGGATTGTGGTCAGGGGCTTATGGTCAGTAAAAATGGTAAACTTACGACCTTACAAGTATTTGTGGAACTTCTTGACCCCAAAATTAATGCCAAAGCTTCCTTTTCAATTTGCAATTATTTACGCTCACTGGCACAGAGAATGTGAAGCAAAAGCAATTGGTCTCTCCTCCCCACTATGTAGAACATGAGAGATCACTGCCCCAACTCCATACGGAGAGGCGTCACATGCTAGCTTAATCGCCTTAGATATGTCATAGTGAACTAACATGGTACTCTCTACCAACTGGCTTTTACATTCTTTGAATGCTATGTCGCATTCTTCTGACCACTTCCAATGGAACTGTTTTTTCAACAGCTCATTCAGTGGATGTAACACTATAGCCAAATTTGGTAGGAACTTCCCATAATAGTTCAAAAGACTCAAAAATGATCAGAGTTTTTTGGGAGTGGGTACATTCTTGGGAGTGGGTACATTTCTGATTGCATCCAGCTTTCCCTTGGTTGGATGTAAACCATCTTTGTCTATTCTGTGCCCTAAGTATTCCACTGAGTTTTGGAATTACTCACACTTGGGAGCAGTCACTCGTCCTCTGTCCTTCTCTAGCTGTTAGAGCACTTCATTCAATGTATTATGATGGATTTGCCTGTCTGGTGCTGAAATGAATATGTCATCTAAATAACATATTACCCCTTCAATACCTTGCAAAATCTGGTTCATCACCCATTGGAAGATACTCCAAATGGTAGCCTATTAAATTGATGATTATTTATAAGCAACCATGACTTGGATTCCTCATCTAATTCAAGTTGTAAGTAGGCATTTGTGAGATCTAACTTTAAGATCTGACCACCTGTCAGCATTGTGAACAAATCTTGTACATTTGGCAATGTATTGGATAGATTACCCTCTAGAACCTGGTTTACAGTTACTTTATAATCACCATACAACCTTACCTTACCATCTGCCTTAGGTGCAACAATGGGTGTAACCCAATTATTTAGATCTAGCTTAGAGATAATATTCTCAGTTTCTAGTTCTTTGAGTTCTTGTTCAACTTTCTCCTCGAGTGCGTATGGTACAGGATGTGGTTTGCAGTAAACTGGTCTAGCATCTTTCTGTACCCTGACACGCGCCTTGGATCGGACTGCCTGTTTCGTGGAACACCTTCGAATACTGCTCGATGACATCATCCTTTGATGCAAATCTCATTTCAACACAGAAAAATCTCATTCCAATCCAGCTTCAGTGATCCCAACCAATTTCTACCTATTAAGGCAAGATTGTCTCCTGCCATTACTAAGCGAGGCAAGCTCTGAAACTAATCCTTGTATTTCACTGGTATGGTGAAATGTCCTACCACAGGGATTTGCTCTTCTGAGTAACCATGCAGCTCTATCTTCGACTTCTTCAGTGATTCCGGTACTATGCTCACAGATGTACCAGCATCAATTTCCATGGGTATCCTGGTTCCTGCAACGTCCACTTGGATGACGATACTTCACGAATCACTGTTAGATACCCTTGTGCTCCTGATGGTGTGTAACTCCAGAACCTCATCATGTTGCTTCTCTTCAATGCTATGTAGTGTCTGATGATTTCTACTTATTCTTCAGTCGGCATGCCTTCTCAAGATGCCCAGTTTTCTTGCAGAAGAAACACTCTGCCTTTACATATGGACAGCTTTGAGTAATGTGTTGCCCCAGGCACCGATAGCACAACTTCAATGCGCTGTTACCCTGACCAGTTGCTGAGACCTTGGGGCCCAACTGCCTTTTACTTTTAGCCTAAAGCCGATTCACATTGGTTGTCTAACGACTGGAAATGATGCAAAATTCTCGCGATTATTGGTCGGGCATATCCATCAACATAGCTGCCTGACAAGCTAAATCAAAAGTCAAGTTAGGGGTCATCAACAACTTCCTTCTGATTGTTTGTGGGATGAAAAATGAAGCAAAGTGGTCACGCAATGCTCAATCCTGAAAGTTTCCAAAATGACAGTGAATGGATAGCTTTGTAATCCTACAATGTACTCACTGATACTCTCGTCAATGAATTGATCCCATATTCCAAAAATGATAACTTTCAGCAATTTCCACGTGCTCAGCACTGTAGTGCTGTTCTAACTTGGTTAGAATCTCCGTCAGTGGGGTGTCCTTTGGTTTGATGGGAACAAGCAAAGTTTTCAGGGTTTATACACCTCAGGGCCTGCTTCAGTCAGGAAAATAGCCCATTTTCTTCCTAACACCACCGAGTTACTTTTCATCATCGGGGACTTCGACGTTACTATTTGCGGTGAAAACATTTCTAGCCGCTCCACATATGTTCCGAAAGTCTCTCGGTCATGATGGAACTCAACCAAGTACCCGATTATTACCATAGGCACGGCCATCTGGACTCTTCAGTTCAGCCAAGTGCACTTGAAATTTACCTTGGATTTTTAGCTGTGCTGCAAAAACAAAGAACCTCTCAAAATCTCTTGTTTGGCTGGATGATCCACCAACAAAAATTTCAGCTAGGGAATACGATTATCCTATCTTCATCGCCAATGTGATATATTCTTTACAACATCACAAACACACCCTACAAGATGGCTCCAAAAGATCATGGGCTAGACTTTCCATTATTGTGCAGATCGCCCAAAAATGGGCACTTTTCAGTATGGCAGGCAGTGACTAGTGGGGTACCGCAAGGTTCTGTGCTGGGGCCCCAGCTGTTTACATTGTACATTAATGATTCGGACGAGGGGATTAAATGTAGTATCTCCAAATTTGCGGATGACACTAAGTTGGGTGGCAGTGTGAGCTGCGAGGAGGATGCTATGAGGCTGCAGAGCGACTTAGATAGGTTCGGTGAGTGGGCAAATGCATGGCAGATGAAGTATAATGTGGATAAATGTGAGGTTATCCACTTTGGTGGTAAAAACAGACAGACTATTATCTGAATGGTGACAGATTAGAAAAAGGGGAGGTGCAACGAGACCTGGGTGTCATGGTACATCAGTCATTGAAGGTTGGCTTGCAGGTACAGCAGGCGGTTAAGAAATCAAATGGCATGTTGGCCTTCATAGCGAAGGGATTTGAGTACAGGGGCAGGGAGGTGTTGCTACAGTTGTACAGGGCCTTGGTGAGGCCACACCTGGAGTATTGTGTACAGTTTTGGTCTCCTAACTTGAGGAAGGACATTCTTGCTATTGAGGGACTGCAGCAAAGGTTCACCAGACTGATTCCCGGGATGGCGGGACTGACATATCAAGAAAGACTGGATCAACTGGGTTTGTATTCACTGGAGTTCAGAAGAATGAGAAGGGATCTCATAGAAACATTTAAAATTCTGATGGGTTTAGACAGGTTAGATGCAGGAAGAATGTTCCCAATGTTGGGGAAGTCCAGAACCAGGGGTCACAGTCTAAGGATAAGGGGTAAGCCATTTAGGACCGAGATGAGGAGAAACTTCTTCACCCAGAGAGTGGTGAACCTGTGGAATTCTCTACCACAGAAAGTTGTTGAGGCCAATTCACTAAATATATTCAAAAAGGAGTTAGATGTAGTCCTTACTACTAGGGGGATCAAGGGGTATGGTGAGAAAGCAGGAATGGGGTACTGAAGTTGCATGTTCAGCCATGAACTCATTGAATGGCAGTGCAGGCTCGAAGGGCCGAATGGCCTACTCCTGCACCTATTTTCTATGTTTCTATATTATTTCCAGCATTAGCATTTATTATGGGCTTTGAGATTGCCAGATTATTGCCCATTTTCAAACCCGCTAGTTTCCACTTTATATGGGCGTTAGTGGGAGCGATGTGAAATGGGCATTAGCGTTTTTTTTTCTTCTGTCGTAAAATGTCGGCATCCATAATTGTATTTACAGCAGCAGTTGCATTACCACAGTAGTCCACTTGGTGGAGCTCTATATTACAACAATCAGCACTGTTCAGTTAACAGTGATGTGAATATATTTGAATGAAGTGAGAGAGACTGACTTACACTGTGCATCGGTGACTGACGTATGCTAGATGCAAGATTTTTTAATTTATTTGCCATTTATATAAAAAAGGAAAATTCATGGTTGACAGAATATTCAGGTGGAATACTGCCAGGCCTCTGCCAATTATGTGCCAGCATTGGCCACTAGAAGACACACAAGATTGTTTTATAGATAAAATTCCCTCGACTTAACCGAAATGCTGCGGGCGACTCACGAACAAATCACTCTTAACATTGCAATGCACTGTGCCCCCTTCCCATGAAACAGTATTATGCATAATGTGCATTGGGCACAAGTTAGAGTATCCGAATTGGCTCCTTCTCTGACGTAATCTATGATTCTATGATAAATATTCTATTTAAACAATCATTTCTGTTGGCTAATGCCCCAATAATTGGCATCTGCTTTATAGTATAATGGCATGTACTTTAATGTTACAATGACAATTTTGCCAATGGGCAAAAGCAATAAAATATTGGACAATCTTCGAGACTAACATAAGAAATAAGAGCAGGAATAGGCCATATGGCCCCTTGAGCCTGTTCCGCCATGGCTGATTCAATCATGGACGCAGGTCCACTTCCCTGCCCGCTTCCCATAATCCCTTATCGGTTAAGAAGCTGTCTATCTCGGTCCTAAATTTATTCAATGTCCCGGCTTCCACAGCTCTGAGGCAGCGAATTCCTCAGCTTTACAACCCTCAGAGAAGAAATTCCTCCTTATCTCAGTTTTAAATGGGCAGTCCCTTCTAAGATTATGCCCCCTAGTTCTAGTCTCCCCCATCAGTGGAAACATCCTCTCTGCATCCACCTGGTCAAGCCCCCTCATAATCTTATACGTTTCGATATCATCTCTCATTCTTCTGGATTCCAATCAGTAAAGGCCCAACCTACTCAACCTTTCTTCATAAGTCAACCCCCTCATCTCTGGAATCAATCTAGTGAACTTTCTCTCAACTGCCTACAAAGCAAGTATATCCTTTCGTAAATATGGAAACCAAAACTGTACGCATTATTCCAGGTGTGGCCTCATCAATATCCTGCATAACTGTAGCAAAACTTCCCTGCTGTTATACTCCATTCCCTTTCTATAAATATATTAAGAGCAAGAGGGTAACGAAAGAAAGGATAGGACCTATTCGAGACCATGAGGGTAATCTTTGTGTGGAGGCGGAAGATGCTGGGAGGGTTTTTAACGAATACTTTACATCTATTTTCACAAAGGAATGGGGCAATGCAGATACTGCTATCAAGGAGGAGTGTGAAATTCTGGATGAAATAAACAGAGAGAGGAAGTCTTAAGGGGTTTAGCAGCTTTGAAAGTAGATAAGTCCCCAGGCCCAGATGAAATGCATCCCAGGCTGTTGAACAAAGTAAAAGAGGAAATAGCAGAGGCCTTGACCATCATTTTCAAGTCCTCTTTGGAATTGGGTATGGTGCCGGAGGACTGCTAATGCAGTACCCTTGTTTAAGAAGGGAGAAAGGGATAGGCCAAGTCATTACAGGCCTATCAGCCTAACCTCAGTGGTGGGAAAATTATTGGAAAAATCCTGACAAGATAAATCTACATTTGGAAAGGCAAGAATTAATGAGGGACAGTCAGCACAGATTAGGTAAGGGAAGATAGTGTTTGACTAACCTGATTACCTCCTCAAAAAATTCAACCAAGAGGGTCAATGAGAGTAGTGCGTACGATGTAATGCATATGGTCTTTAGCAAAGCTTTTGATAAGGTCCCACATGGTAGACTGGTCACGAAAGTTAAAGTATGTGGGATCCAGGGCAAAGTGGCTAGTTGGATCCAAAATTGGCTTAGAGGTTGGAAACAAAGGGTAATAATTGATGGATGTTTGTGTGACTGGAAGGATGTGTGGTTGAAAGCGAAGAGGAAAGTCATGGACTACGGGAGGATATCAATCTGCTGGTCAGGTGGGCAGAGCAGTGGCAAATGGAATTTAATTCAGAAAATTGCAAGGTAATGCACTTTGGAAGGGCTAATAAGGAAAGGGTATATACATTAAGCGGTAGGCCACTTAATAATGTAGATGAACAAAGGGACCTTGGAGTGCTTGTCCACAGAACTCTTTTTTTGGGAGAAAATTAAACATTAAATCATTAAATCATGTCCCCCCGATCTGGGGGGGCGCACCAAACATTTCCAAGGCCCTTTTTTTGTGTTTTTTTTTTAAAGTTTTTTTTTGGGCACTAAAATCTTATTTTTTTCCCTCCAAGTGCCCCCTATAAAAGGGGAGGGGGACACTAAAAACACCGGCAATTAAAACAAATTAAACTTTAAAACATAAAATCAAATTAAAATTTGGTTGCCGGGGGTGACGATGCACTCCAGTCCCTCCGGCGCCCACCTCTCGCGGAAGGCCGCGAGCGTACCGGTGGACACCGCGTGCTCCAAGGACACCCTGGCGCAGATGTACGCGCGGAAGAGAGGCAGGCAGTCAGGCGGAACGACCCCCTCGACCGCCCACTGCCTGGTCCGGCTGATGGCACCCTTGGCCGTGCCCAGGAGCAGTCCTACGAGGAGGCCCTCGGACCTACCCGCTCCCCTCCGCATAGGGTGCCCAAAGATCAGGAGTGTGGGACTGAAGTGCAGCCAGAATTTCAGGAGCAGCCCCTTTAAATAATAACGGTGTGGGTTTCTTGCAGGAAGCACACCGCATATTTCCCCTCCCGCAGGAGCGAAAGATTGTTAAATCTACGGCGTGCCTCTCTGCCGCCGTTGATGTTGAGGCTGGCTATGGTTATCTTCATGACAAAAGCACAGTGCAACCTCTACCTAACCTATTGTGGGGGTGGAGTGGAGTCGTTTGTTGACCTCCACTCCTTCAGCAGCCCAGCGAGGAACCTTTTGAGCCAGCGCAGCTCAAGGCCTTGCGCCTTTGATAAGGGCCCGCCTGCGGCCATGGTTTTAGAGGCGGCGCGGACGGACGCGACAAGCAGCCCCGGCTCGGACCATCTTTCCCGGGCCAGATGGGCTCGGTTGCGGCGACCCTGGCTCTGGACCAAAAAGTCCCGGAGTTCCTTTGCAGGAATGAGGGGGGACTCAGCGGCGGGCACGAGGAGATCCACCGCCTCACTGGCGATGGACTCGAGATCTTCTCCCTTGTCCCCCACCGAGTCCCCGTCCCCCTCCGGGAGGTCACCGCCAGCAGCCGGCCCGTCGACCGCACGAGGTAAACGGCCCGGCTGCTCCATCCAACCCTGGCTCTACCCCGATCCCACCCCCAGGATCATCGGCAGAGGAGTCCCCACTGGGCTCTTTTGAAAGTGGTGCTGGGTCAGGAAGCGACAGCGGAAGGGGTTCCTCCTCCGCCCCAGGAGCCGGGGAAGGCGGAGAGACCTGGTCAAAGAAATGTACCAGGTCCTCCAATTACCCCAGCTCCAAAGTAGGGGGCGAGGGTTGTTGTTCTTCCCCCTCCCCGCCGCCACCCCCCGGCCCAGCATGTACAGATTCATTAAAATTGTTAATACTGTGTATTTCTGCCGAGTCGAGCAAGTCCCGGGGGAAGTTGGATATTGGCTGGGCGGACTCAGGTTCGGCCTTTTCGGCCCCGCCCGCCTCAGTCCCCGGGACGCTCGACCCGGCGGCTACGCATTCCTCCGCTGGCCCCACGCCCCCCACGACAGGCAGATCCTCCTCGCCATCCCCGGGAGGCAGAGGCTGGGCAGCCTCGACTGCCCCTCCCTCCCCGGGGACAGATTCCTCCCGTCTACGGCGCAGCTTGGGGGCGCTGGTGGGGGACGCGGAACACGCGGCGGGCACCGACTCCTCCGCGGAGGGATGTTGTTCCCCCTCCGCCTCATTGGAGCGGCACCTCCTTTTGTTCCTGGGGGTGCGCAGAGGCAGGGAGACCTCCATATCTGCCGAGGCCTCCCGCTCCGCCCCCCCCCCTTTTTCTTATCTTGCCCGCGCCCGAGCCCCTCTGCGGTATTGGTCAAGGGCTCGGGCACGGGCTCAGGGCACCCCGTGCTCGCCGGTGACAGGGTTGGGCTGAGCGCAGTGATCAAATTGTCTGGCGCACTGAGGGGACCCGCCTCGAGATGTTTCGCCTTCCTCCGTTCTTTCTTTCCGGCCGGACGCTCTCCCTCCCCCCGGCCAGAGGCCATGAAAACAAAGGCCCCCGACGATGCCCGCACACCTACGGCTCCGTGCACGCGGACGCTACTAGGGGGAGGGGTGGCGGCGGCGCCAGCCTTGGCCGCATTCGCTGGTTTGGCGGCCTTGGAGGCGGGGCAGTTCTTGCGAACATGCCCCACCTCCCTACAGGCATGGCACCGCACGCCGTCCGACGTCCAGAAGACGCGGTAGGCAGTCCCCTCGTGCACCACATTAAAATACCCCTCCGTCGTCTCCTCCCGTGCCAGCCGGACAAAAAGCTGGCGGCGGAAGGAGAACACATGGCGCAGGCTGTTCTCCGAGAGCCGAGCGGTATGGGGTTGATCCCCGACCTTACCTCCCCCAGTTGGTGTAGGTGAGGGAGGAGGAGCTCAGCGGGAACAAAGGGCGGGACGTTTGAAATGATGACCCTCTGCGCGGTGGCCTCGAGAGGGTCCACCGGCAGGAACGCCCCGCCCACCGTGAGCCCCTTTTCGAGGGCCAGGGACACTGCCCGCTCCGACCCCAGGAAGAACACAGCCTTCCCAGACATCTTGGAGGCTGCGACAATGGCCGAGGGGCCGACTACCCCAACCATCGCCCGCACGCACTCCTCAATGCTCATTGTGGGGTGAGTGTAGCTCTTGACCCCGTGTTTTTTTGTTATCAGTCTGAATGGTGGCAGGGCAGCAGGTGGCGCAGGACGTGCCGTGGATGTGGACACCGCCTGCGCATAAGTCTTAGCTGGCCCTGCCACCGGCGTGGATGGGGTCGCCATCACGGGGTCCCTTTAAGGACTACACCCACCCCAAAGTCACAGGCCTTAATGGTCTTTAATTGGCCTCGTTGGTTTTTTGAGCAGAGGGAGCTCTTAATGGGGCACACCTCTCCCCTAGTTAACGAATGGGGAGGGGCCTTGCTCCCTCTGCTCAGTTGTCTTAATTGTTTTACAATTAGGAGGAAAGGGCTCTGAGAGAGAGAGGGGAGAGACAGAGAGAGAGAGAAAAAGAGAGAGGGGGGTGGGAAAGAGGGAAGCTGCGAGGGCAGGTTTCCCCTCACAGCGATGGGTGGGTGTTTCTTGGGGTGCACTCCCCAGATGGCAAAAAACAGTCTTTGTAGAATGTTTTCGGGGGGGGGGGGGGGAAGAAGATGTCTTCACCTGGGGTAGCTGGAGCCACCCAGGCACACACTCCCAATGATGTTTAATAGGGTGATTAAAGATTCTTCAACCAGGTAGCTCCAGCTATCCCAGGCTAGGCAATGGGGGAGGGGTGCTTCAGTGGTGTGTGGGGCCTAGCTGTAAGCAAGACCCCCACACACACTCACACCCCTCACGATGTTCCGGCCCTCAAAAGGTCTTCTTTCCTCCCCCCACCGATACAACAAAGTATTTTGGGGAATGCACCAAAACACACCCACCTGTCGAAGATTGTCGAAATGGCTCTCCCTCCTTCCACACTGGATGGTGTTTTCTCAGGTTGTTCTTTTTCCCCACTCTCTCCAACTCTCTGTAGTAGTAATAAGTTATAACATTTTCTGCTCTCCTCCTCTCCCTCTGGACGTTGAATTGTAGTAAGCCAGCCCCCTCCTCCTCTTCCTGGGCTGGTCTCAGGGTTCACTCAAGGCCTCCCAGACAGGAGCAAAGCAGCAAGCTCCTTCTCTCACCACAGCACAGCTCCAACTGAATAGGCCACGCCTCCAAAGCTCCACCATTGATCCACAGATTCCTGAAAGTCGGAGGCCAGGTGGATAAGGTGGTTCAGAAGGCATACGGAATGCTTGCCTTTATTGGCTGATGCATAGTATACAAGAGCAAGGAGGTTATGCTTAAATTGTATAATATTCTGGTTAGGCCACAGCTGGAGTACTGCATGCAGTTCTGGATGCCGTATTATCGGAAGGACGTGATTGCACTAGAGAGGGTGCCGAGGAGATTTACTAGGATGCTGCCTGGAATGGAGAATCTTAGCTATGAGGACAGATTGGATAAGCTGGGTTTGTTGTCATTGGAACAGAGGAGGTTGAGAGGAGAACTCATTGAGGTGTACAAAATGTTGAGGGGCCTGGATATAGTGGATAGCAAGGGTCTATTTCCATTAGTAGAGGGGTCAATTACAAGGGGGCATAATTTTAAGGTGGTTGGTGGAAGGTTTAGAGGGGATTTGAGGGGGGGCTTCTTTACCCAGATGGTTGTGGAGGGTCTGGAGCTCACTGCCTGGAAGGATGGTGGGTGCCGAAATCCTCACATATAAAAGGCGCTTAAAGTGCCGTAACCTGCAGGGTTACGGGCCTAGAGCTGGTAATTGGGATAACCTCTTGTTGGCTGGCACAGATACAATGGTAAATACTGCAGGGAATTGAATACGGCCAGGGCGATCTCCTGGACTAGTTTCGATCACCTGGATGGATCGGAGAGGAATTTTCCCAGATTTGTATTCCCTCCCAATTGGCCTGGGTTTTAAATCTGTTTTTTGCCTCTCCCAGGAGATCACATGGCTCTGGTTGGGGTGGAATGTAGATTGTTTCAGTATAAGGGATGTCGCAGTTCTGTGAGGTGGACTGGTTGCTCTTTACCTTTCCACCATTGTTTATATGTAACCTTCAGGGCTGCTGACCGAGGGTCGGCCGGTGTGGACATGATGGGCCAAAATGGCCTCCTTCTGCGCTGTAAATTTCTATGTTTCTATAACTAGAGGCCATCATTACAAGATAGTCACCAGGAAATCAAATAGGGAATTCTGAAAAAAATCTCTTTAGCCAGAGCGTTGTGATAATGTGGAACCCGCTCCACAGAGAGCAGTTGAAGCAAATGGGATAGATGCATTTAAAGGCGGTTAAGGGAGAAGGTTATGTAGATAGATTTAGATAAGGAAAGATGGGAGGAGGCTCAAGTGGAGCATGGACTGGTTGGGCAGATTGGGCTGTGCTGTATATCCACGTAATCCTCTTAATCTAATACTATTCTTAACTTCTCTAGTTAGCCATGGTTGGGCCATTTTTCCCATGAAGTTTTTATTCCTCAAGGGAATGTATATTTCACTGAAAATTATGAATTATTTCTTTAAATGCTCGCCATTATGTATCTACTGTGATGAGCACCTGACCTCTGAAAAAACACAACATTTAAATTCAGGTGGGGCAGTTTTAGAACAGTGATATAGCATGTTAATGGACAAATATGCTCATCATCTGATTAACTGTATCCATTAGCTTTGAATTTCAGCACATAATACAAACATATTGAAAACTAAGTTTTATTAATTCAGTAATAAGCAAATAATCAAAAAACAATACATAACATGGACAATCAGTAAATCTGCCATTATATTTAATATTCAATGTAAAGATTCCATTAAGAAAATCTGACAACTAACAAATACTCTCTACCCAAGGCAGGGGAGAGAAATTAGGAGTGATGGAAAATAATTCAGTACTGTTCCAAATAGCTAGCACAAATCATTAAATAGAATCTTTACTACACATAAATTTCCTTCAGTACACTATTCATAACACGCAACAAAAATACATCCCAATGAGAAGGAAAGACTGTAAGAGAAGGGATAACCATCTGTGGCTAACTAAGGAAATAAGGGATGGCATCAAATTGAAAACAAGGGCATACAATGTAGCCAAGACTAGAGGGGGAGACTAGAGGATTGAGAAACTTTTAAAAGTCAACAAAGAACGACTAAAAAGAGGGGGAAGATAGATGATGAAAGTAAACTAGCACGAAATATAAAAACAAATAGTACAAGTTTCTACAGGTACATAAAAAGGAAGAGAGTGGCGAAAGTAAATGTTGATCCCCTAGAGGATGAGACTGGGGAATTAATAATAGGGAACAGGGAAATGGCAGAGACTTTGAACAAATATTTTGTATCGGTCTTCACGGTAGAAGATACTAAAAACATCCCAATAGTGGATAGTCATGGGGCTATAGGGAGGGAGGAACTTAATACAATCACCATCACTAATGAAGTAGTACTCGGTAAAATAGTGGGACTAAAAGGCAGACATGTCCCCTGGACCTGATAGCTTACATCCTAGGGTCTTGAGAAGTGGCTGCAGAGATAGTGGATGCTTTGGTTGTAATCTACCAAAATTCCATGGATTCTAGAGAGGTTCCAGCGGTTTGGAAAACCACAAATGTAATGCCCCTATTTAAAAAAGGAGGCAGACAGAAAGCAGGAAACTATAGACCAGTTAGCCCAACATCTGTCGTTGGGAAGCAGTAGCAGGACATTGGAAAAGCATAATAAAACCATGCTGAGTCTGCTTGATTGTATGAAAGGGAAACTATGTTTGACAAATTTGCTGGAGTTTTTTTTTGAGGATGTAACGAGCAAGGTGGATAAAGGGGAACCAGTGGATGTGGTATATTTGGATTTCCAGAAGGCATTCGATAAGGTGCCACATAAAAGGTTACTGCACAAGATAAAGTTCATGGGGTTGGGGATAATATATTAGCATGAATAGAGGATTAGCTAACCAACAGAAAACAGAGTCGGAATAAATGGGTCATTTTCCAGTTGACAAACAATAACTAGTGGGGTACCACAGGGATCGGTGCTGGGGCCTCAACTATTTACAATCTATATTAATGACTTGGATGAAGGGACAGAGTGTAATGTAGCCAAGTTTGCTGATGATACAAAGATGGGTGGAAAAGCAAATTGTGAGGACACAAAATCTTCAAAAGGATATGGACAAGCTAAGTGAGTGGGCAAAAATTTGGCAGATGGAGTATAAAGTGGGAAAAGTGGCAGTAAAAATAGAAAAGCAAATTATGATTTAAATGGAGAAAAATTACAAAATGCTGTAGTACAGAGGGACCCGGGGGTCCTTGTACATGAAACAAAGTTAGTATGCAGGTGCAGCAAGTAATCAGGAAAGCTAATAAAATGTTGGCCTTTATTGCAAGGGCAATAAAGCAGAGAAGTCTTGCTACAACTAGAGTACTGCGTACAGTTTTGGTCTCCGTATTTAAGGAAGAATATATTTGCATTGGAGGCTGTTCAGAGAAGGTTCACTAGGTTTATTCCAGAGATGAGGGGGTTGACCTATGAAGTTAGGTTGAGTAGGTTGGGCCTATACTCATTGGAGTTCAGAAGAATGAGAGGCGATCTTATCAAAACATACAAGATAATGAGGGGGCTCGACAAGGTGGATGCAGGGAGAATATTTACATTCACAGGGGAAACTAAAACTAGAGGACATAGTCTCAGAATAAGGGGCTGCCCATTTAAAATTGAGATGAGGAGGCATTTCTTCTCGGAGGGCTGTAAATCTATGGAATTCTCTACTCCAGAGAGCTGTGGCGGCTGGGTCATTGAATATATTTAAGGCAGAGATAGACGGATTTTTGAGATAAGGGAATAAAGGGTTATGGGGAGCAGCCAGGGAAGTGGATGATCAGATCAGCCATGATCTTATTAAATGATAGAGCAGGCTCGAGGGGCCTAATGGCCTACTCCTGCTTCTATTTCTTATGTTCTTATATATTCTGACTTTTCTTTAAAATCACTGACTTAAAGATTCAGGTAACTATTTCCAAGATCAGAAAGCCCTATTTATTTATTTTAAAAAAAAGGAATATAATTCAATTGCATGATTTGGATTAGAAAGTGCTCTGGACCTCAGTAGTCTCCCTGAGGACATCTATGTCTCTTTCCATTGTTTTGTAAAAAAACAGTGATCTCACAAAGTAGTGCTATTAGGCTTCAAATTAACATCTATCTTCCACTTCATAAGATTCCACACTCAAAACTGCACATCTACACTTTATCACAGGTATATATGCATGCATCAGGCCTACTAAACTGCCATTTAAACATATTCGTGCCACAGCAGCCCATTGCATTGGGACAGCGCCCAGGATTCCCAACAGCGAGTTCCTGACCCGAGGAAGGATGGAGGACAATTTTAACTTTAACAAAAAAACAAATAATGGAAAAGACAATCATGCGAGGTGTAAAATGGGTGACTGATTTGCTATTACCCATTGTTCACCCTACGATAAAAGTTAAAACAATCCCCATTTAATGGTGACTGGGAGCTAGTCCAGATTTTGAGCTGGGGTGTTACATCAATGTAATTTTGGGTGGCTTGTGTAAAATATCTGTTTTCTAGATACTGAAAATGCATTGCGGGGCATTTAGTGGAGGCAAGGATCTTGTCCCGATTTGGGGGCTGGTGTCTTATTTAGAATTTAGCACTCAAATCAATAAGGTTCATGAAATAGTACTTAAATATACTCTAAAAGATAACACTTACAACCAGACCTAATGAAATGGTTGATTGGGGAATTCAAACGTGTTGGTTCGGAGTTCAGTAAGACCTGAGAGGACACTATCGCAGGTCAAGGATAAAAGAGCCAGCCCCAGACCCAGCGTGGCGCCCCCCCCCCCCCCCGACCTGTGAGGGAACACCATCACGGCAGATCGGGATAAAAGAGCCAGCCACTGTAGGGAGCAACACGAGCTAATCCAGGATGCGACGGATTCCAGGAGGGCGACTGGATTGACATCGGAGTCCAGGCAGCCCATTGGGGAGCAACGAGACCAGCGGCGAGGTCGGGACCAAGTGAAGGAGCAGTGGCAGGGCCTGGCGTTTGAGCCCAGGGGAGAGCAGTGGAGGATCGATGATGTCCTGGCCCAGGAGTGGCTGGGGTCACGGTAAGGTCCCGGCCCAGGAGCGGTGGGGTCCGAGTAGAGAAGTGAAGGGCCCAGCACATAACAGCAGCAGGATCGTGGCCCAGGAGCGGCGCAGCAAAGCTAAGCTTGCTCTCCAGTTGTCTTGGTTAACCCTTGCCACTGGACCAAGGCCTTGCTCTGTCAAGCCCATGTGGTGGCTGGTGTGCAACGTTAAAAGAATTCAGGCACAGGCATCTTCCACCCTTCAAGATACAGCTCTGGACCTAGAATGTCAGATCCCTCATTGAAACACCTGTGAACTCCTCTTTTTTTGGTGTGGAAGCGGCTCATCCTTGACATGAGGGACTGCCTACTTCTCTACTATATTATTATCTTAGACCTCTACAAATCCAAATAGTCATTTCAAACACAATTTTTATATATTTCTGTTACTCATTCCACGTGACAATACACAATTCTGTATTACATAATTAGATAAAAGTTAAAGTACAACTCATTGGAAAATTTTAATGAGCTTGTCCCTTGTCAATAAATTTTAGTTTTAACGCGTTCTTCTGTCGACTGTTACAGCTTTCTTACTTTGTTATTGATAGTTTCACTCTGGTCACATATAATTAGTATTCCAAGTGAAACTTTTAATTCTAAGTCTGTCTTTGATTCAGTACCATTCCATACCAATCTCCTTCTACCAATTAAAAAAAATGTACATTCAAATTTTTTCTTTGTAGAACTGTTTCTCTTGCACTGCTTAGCAACGGATTTCAGTTTATACCACCACACTTTAATCTGTTTTGAAGCTCTGCTCGGTATTACTTCAGGAACTGAATAATCAACCACAGATTGTTCTCAATTTTCAGCTTCATTGCAACTTAATTTTAAATTTGAGTTGGGTTTCATAGTTGTATTCCTCCCATATACATTCGCGCACAAACACAAAGTAGACTTTCACATCGCAATTTTTAGACCAGTAGATTGGGTATTGTGCAATAAGGGGTTAATTAATAGTCTTGTTGTGCGAGGTCCTTTCGGGAAGAGTGACCATAACATGATTGAATTCTTTATTAAGATGGAAGTGAAGTAGTCCAATCTGAAACTAGGGTCCTAAATCTAAACAAAGGAAACTACGAAGGTATGAGGAATTAATTGGCTATGATAGAGTGGGAAGATTCATTAAAAGGCATGACCGTGGATAGGCAATGGCTAACATTTAAGAAAAGAATGCATGAATTGCAACAGTTATACATTCCTTTCTGATGCAAAAACACAAAAGGAAAAGTGGCCCAACCGTGGCTAACAGAAGAATTTAAGAATAGTATTAGATCCAAAGAGGAGTCATACAAAGTTACCAGAAAAAGTAACATGCCTGAGGATTGGGAGAAGTATAGAATTCAGCAAAAAAGGATCGAGAGATTGATTAAGGGGGAAAAAAACAAAAAAAGAGGATGACAGTAAACTTGCAAGGAACATAAAAACTGACTGCAAAAGTTTCAACAAGTATGTAAAAAGAAAAAGATTAGTCAAGACAAATGTAGGTTCTTTGCAATCAGAAACAGGAGAATTTATAATGGGGAACAAGGAAATGGCAGAACAATTAAATAAATACTTCGGTTCTGTCTTCACAGAAGACAACACAAATAACAACTCAGAAATGCTGGGGAACCAAGGGTCTAGTGAGCAAGAGGAATTAAAGGAAATGATTATTAGTAAGAAAATAATGCTGGAGAAACCAATGGGACTGAGGGCTGATAAATCCCCAGGGCCTGATAATCTGCATCCCAGAGTACTAAGAGAGGTAGCCATGGAAATAGTGGATGCATTGGTTGTCATCTTCCAAAAGTCTACAAATTAAGGACCAGTTCCTGCAGATTGGAGGGTGGCAAATGTAACCCCACTATTTAAAAAAGGGAGAGAAAACAGGGAACTACAGACCGGTTAGCCTGTCAGTAGTAGGAAAAATGCTAGTATATTATAAAGGATTGATAATGGGACATTTAGAAACTATCAACAGGATTAGACAAAGTCAACATGGATTTATGAAAGGAAAATAGTCTCTGACAAACCTACTGGGGTTTTTTGAGGATGTAACTGACAGGATAAGGGAGAACCAGTGGATGTAGTGCATTTGGAGTTTCAGAAGGCCTTTGATAAATTCCCACATAAGAGGTTAGTGCGCAAAATTAAAGCACATAGGATTGGGGGTAATATACTGGCATGGATTGAAAATTGGTTCATTGACAGGAAACAGTGAGTAGGAATAAACGGGTCTTTTTCAGGGTGGTGGGTAGTGACTAGTGGGATCAGTGCTTGAGCCCTTGCTATTCACAATATAAATTCATAATTTGGATGAGGGAATTAAATGTAGTATTTCCAAGTTTGCTGATGACACAAAGCTAGGTGGAATTGAGTTGTGAGGAGGATGCAAAGACGCTGCAAAGCGATTTAGATAGGTTGAGAGTGGGCAAACACATGGCAGATGCAGTTTAACGTGGATAAATTATGAAGTTATCCACTTTGGTAGGAAAAACACAAGGACAAAGTATTATTTAAATGGTGATGGCTTGGGAAGTGTCGATGTACAGGGAGACCTGGGTGTCCTTGTACACCAGTCATTGAAAGCAAACATGCAGGTGCAGCAAGCAGTTAGGAAGACAAATGGTATGTTGGCCTTCATTGCAAGAGGATTTGAGTACAGGAGCAAGGATGTCTTACTACAATCATACAGGGCCTTGGTAAGACCACACTTGGAGTATTGTGCGCAGTTTTGGTCTCCTCACCTAAAAGGATATACTTGCCATAGATGGAGTGCAACAAAGGTTCACCAGACTGATTCCTGGGATGGCAGGACTGTTGTATGAGGAGAGATTGGGTCAACTAGACCTGATTTCACTCGAGTTTAGATGAGAGGGGATCTCATTGTAACGTATAAAATTCTGACCGAGTTGGATAGACTGGACGCGGGGAGTATGTTTCCCCTGGCTGGGAAGTCTAGAACAAGGAGTCACAGTCTCAGGATACAGGGTAGGAAATTTAGGACCAAGATGAGAAATGTTTTTGCTCAGGAGGGTGGTGAACCTGTGGAATTCTCTACCACAGAAGGCTGTGGAGGCCAAGTCACTGAATATATTTAAGAAGGAGATAGATAGATTTCTAGACACAAAAGGCATCAAGGGGTATGGGGAGAAAGTGAGAATATGGTGTTGAGATAGAGGATCAGCCATGATCATAGTGAATGGCGGTGCAGACTTGAAGGGCCGAATGGCCTATTACTGCTCATATTTTCTATGTTTCTATGGAGGAAGCAGTTATAGGCAACAGATCTTTGTACAAAAAAACATGCATTTTATATCAGTATACAGGAAAATCACACTTTACATCACCGAGTAGTGCAAATCCACATAATTAACATATCTGGGAACACAGTGGTTTGATTCCTAATATTGCTGAATTTCTGATCCATTATGTTATTTAGGTAAACACCAAATATCTCTTATAGGATGGAAGAGAGTGGTGGTGGTGGGGGTAAGAAGAGAGGCACCAGGTTGTCACTATGCCACAGTTAAGTATCCATTATTGAGAGCTCAAGAAGTCACATTTTTCACTAAGTTTGGAGATTACTTAAACTTTTTTTTTTAAAAAAAGCACAGTTAAGGTATATTGTACCCCATCCTCCTTCTGAGCAGAATGTTCATGTTGGAGCCATTCAAACATACCTCTAACCCAAGTGACCCTACTTTCCTGCATATCGGCTGGGGCAATGTGGGAAATCTGTAAAATGGCTTCAGCCAGCCTGTTGCATTGAAAACAGCCAGACAGGATATTTGTATTGAAAGTATGCTGTTCCTTAATTGATATTGGCACAATCACTAATATTCCAATCTTGTCACCAATGGTTTAGCACTCAAAAAACAAAAAAATTTAATGGCAAGCAAAACAGTGCTCCCGCTATCCCCTTCAAAATCAGTCAGCTCTAACATCCATGATGTTTGCTGTCACTCAGGTTTGTAGTATTGTATCCAAAATATGATTCAACATGTTAAAAAAAAAATCAGAACATTCTCAGTACTCCAGACATGCCTTCCAATAACCCAGTTTGCTATAGAACATATTAATTAATGTTATCATTTCTGTATACTCAACATTCTCACACAGCCAACTTATGAAGTGAACAGATTCAGAATTTGAGGTAGAGGAAAATAGTGATTTAACTAATGTTTTTTCTGATGCCTTACCAGTAACATATGGTTTTCATGTGTATTTAACCAAACTAGATAGCAGTTTCTTACTAGCAAGATAATGTAGAAGTGTGAACTTGGCTTTTGCCTCCAAGTCAGAAACTCCTGCATTCAAGCCCCACTTCAGGATTTGAGCACATAATCTAGACTGAATGAGGGACTACTGCTTTGTTGGTTGGGGTAATCTTTCAGATGAAATGTTACACTGAGATCCAGTTTTCAAATTGATAACTGTATTTGCCTACAAAACAGAAGCTACACCTCAGAAGGAATTAACTGGCCTTAAGGCACTTTGGGACATCTGAAAAACACTGCATAACATTATTCATGAGAAAACTGCAAATTTCCAATGAATACTGGCTAATGAAAGTTGAAAAAGGGATTTGGCTAGTAAAATTATTTCTTCTGGCACAAGAGAGAGTCTGGCAAATTACAAGATTTTCAACGGTGGTTTGTTGCCAGCTGAACAAACCTTCATTGCAATTATTACACAGACACTACTATTCTTTAGCAGGTGTTTAGAATGGCATATGATTACAAATCAGGTAGCTTTGTCGCAGATTCTGGCCAGTTATAAACATCTGGAAGGAATGACTCATAATCTGTCTTCCACAGCTTCGACAGAAAATACTTGACTTTGTCTTTGGGCTCTGGGTACTCGAATGCCAAATTGTTTGAATAAAAGAATTCTGCAACCTGTAACAAACCAAAAACAAATTAAGACTTGCATGCAGCAGTGGGGTAAACATGTAAAGAGTAAGCTACCTGTAATTACAATGTTGTAAAACTGACTTTCTAGGAAGGGTACAAACCTCTAACAGAGGAGGGCAAAGGGAAAAAAATACAAACTATTAACTGAAACAAAATTGCAAAAAAGTGTTAACTATGACTCAGCGGGTAGGACTCTCGCCTCAATCAGAAGGTTGTTGGATTCAAGTCCCATTCCAGAGACTGGAGCACAAAAATCTAGGGTGACACTCCAGTGCAGTACTGATGGAGTGCTGCACTGTCGGAGGTGCCATCTTTCAGAAGAGTGTCTAAACCGGTCCAGTCTGCTCTCTCCGATGATGTAAAAGATCCTATGGCACTATTGCAAAGAAGAGCAGGGGAGTTATCCCCGGTGTCAATATTTATCCCTCAATCAACATCTAAAAAAATAATCTTGTCATTATCATGTTGCTGTTCGAGAGAGCTTGCTGTGCATATATTGGCTGCTGCATTCCCCCATCAGAGGAAATAGAGTGGATAGAGAAGCTATTAAATGCCGTAATCAATTTAAATACCTCTATTAGATCACCCCTCAATCTTCTAAACACAACGGAATACAAGCTAAGTTTATGCAACCTGTCCTCATAATTTAGTCCTTTAAGCACGTATCGTTCTGATGAATTTGCACTGTGCACTTTCCCTGAGGTCCAGTGCCTAAAACTGAACCCAGTATGCCAGATTGTGCCTGACCAATGCTCTGTACAACTGAAGTATAACTTCCCCACTTTTGATTTCCAATCCCCGAGATAAAAGGTCAACGTTCCATTAATCTTTTTGAACCCGTGGACTATGTATGCATAGACACCTAAATCCCTTTACGCCTCCACAGCTCCTCCTCTCTCACCATCATGAAAATAAGCACCCTTGGCTAAATATACTTCTGTAAAAAGCACAGAGGAACTTACAACAGGAAATCATAAGCAAATTTTGTAAAAGTTGAAGTTTAAAAAAAATACATACAAAAAGATTCAAAGTTCAAATAATATATTTACCAATCCAACATTCTGACTGGCTGAATGTTTTATCTTTAAAAAAGCAGTTAAAGATACTCATCTTTAATGGGTTCCCAGCACTGTGGTGAAAATGCAGTCTGAACATGTACATCAGACCGTACGGTTACTAATCTTCAGAAAAGCACAGAAGGAAACCATGAACTAAAAATTGATTAATCCAAGCTTTTGGAATTAAGTTGGACAATTAAGGACATTCTGTGGTCAGGAACCAAAACGGACTTCATGGACAATATAAGAACAGCCATTTAATACGATCATGGCTGATCTGATCATGGACTCAGCTCCACTTCCTCGCCCACTCCCCATAACCCCATATCATTTAAGAATTGTCTATTTCTGTCTTAAACTTATTCAATGTCCCAGCTTCCACAGCTCTCTGAGGCAGCGAATTCCAGATTTACAACTCTCAGAAGAAATTTCTTCTCATCAGTTTTAAATGGGTGGCCCCTTATTCTAAGATCTTGCCCTCTAGTTCTAGTTTCCCCCATCAGTGGAAACATCCTCTCTGCATCCACCTTGTCAAGCACCCTCATAATCTTATAGGTTTCGATAAGATCACCTCTTATTCTTCTGAACTCCAATGAGTCGAGGCCCAACCTACTTAACCTTTCCTCATAAGTCAACCCCCTGAACCCCAGAATCAACCTAGTGAACCTTCTCTGAACTGCCTCCAAAGCGAGTATATTCTTTCGTAAATATGGAAACCAAAACTGCAGCAGTATTCCAGGTGTGGCCTCACCAAAACCTTGCATAGCTGTAGCAAGACTTCCCTGCTTTTATACTCCATCCCCTTTGCAATAAAATCCTGATCATTTGCTGTACCTGCATACTAACCTTTTGTGTTTCATGCACAAGTACCCCCAGGTCCCGCTGTACTGCAGCACTTTGCACTCTTTCTCCATTTAAATTGAAATAACAACAATGGAGTTGTTACATGAGGCCCTGAACTTGATGGATCAGGGTGGGAAAAAACAAACCCACTGGAGACACCAAGTCCGTAAAAAGACCGCACACAAAGGAACCACACCAGGTGCACATTTTTTGGGAATGAGGTGCTAAGATGAAATATCAACTTGAGCCTTGCAGACTCCGTGTGCAAATGGGAAAACAGACAAGTCCATTATTGCAGTCAATCAACCAAGGGGACCACAAAACAATGTATCGATGCAAACACTATCAAAACCACAGTGGCAGGAGATAGAAATGTAGAAAATAGGTGCAGGAGTAGGCCATTCGGCCCTTCGAGCATGCACCACCATTCAATATGATCATGGCTGATCACCTTTGCAACTTCAGTACCCCACTCCTGCCTTCTCTCCATACCCCTTGATCCCTTTAGGCGCAAGGGCCACATCTAACTCCCTTTTGAATATATCTAACGAACTGGCCTCAACAATTTTCTGTGGTAGAGAATTCCACAGGTTCACAATTCTCTGACTGAAGAAGTTTCTCCTCATCTTAGTCCGAAATGGCCCCTTATCCTTAGACTGTGACCCCTGGTTCTGGACTTCCAACATCGGAAACATTCTTCCTGCATCAAACCTGTCCAATCCCATCAGAATTTTATATGTTTCTATGAGATCCCCTCTCATTCTTCGAAATTCCATTGAATATAAGCCTAGTCGATCCAGTCTTTCTTCATGTCAGTCCTGCCATCCCGGGAATCAGTCTGGTGAAGCTTCGCTGCACTCCCTCAATAGCAAGAATGTCCTTCCTCAGATTAGGAAACCAAAACTGCACACAACACTCAAGGTGTGGCCTCACCAAGGCCCTGTACAACTGCAGTAAGACCTCCCTGCTCCTATACTCAAATCCTCTCGCTATGATGGCCAACATGCCATTTGCCTTCAACACCTGCTGTACCTGCATGCCAACTTTCAATGACTGATGTACCATGACACCCAGGTGTCATTGCACCTCCCCTTTTCCTAATCTGTCACCATTCAGGTAATATTCTGCCTTCCTGTTTTTGCTAACAAAGTGGATAACCTCACATTTATCTACATTATACTGCATCTGCCATGCATTTGCCCACTCACCTAACCTGTCCAAGTCACCCTGCAGCCTCCTCACAGCTCACACTGCCACCCAGCTTAGTGTCATCTGCAAACTTGGAGATATTACATTCAATTCCTTCGTCTAAATCATTAATGCATATTGTAAATAGCTGGGGTCGCAGCACTGAACCTTGCGGTACCCCACTAGTCACTGCCTGCCATTCTGAAAAGGACCCGTTTATTCCTACTCTGCTTCCTGTCTGCCAACCAGTTCTCTATCCACTTCAGTACATTACCCCCAATACCATGTGCTTTAATTTTGCACAATAATCTCTTGTGTGGAACCTTGTCGAAAGCCTTCTGAAAGTCCAAATACACATCAACTGGTTCTCCCTTGTCCACTCTGCTAGTTACATTCCCAAAAAATTCTAGAAGATTTGTCAAGCATGATTTCCCTTTCATAAATCCATGCTGACTTGGACCAATCTGGTCACTGCTTTCAAATGCGCTGCTATTACATCTTAAATAATTGATTTCAACATTTTCCCCACCACCAATGTCAGGCTAACCGGTCTATAATTCCATGTTTTCTCTCTCCCTCCTTTTTTAAAAAGTGGTGTTACATTAGCTACCCTCCAAGCTATAGGAACTGATCCAGAGTTTATAGAATGTTGGAAAATGGCCACCAATGCACCTACTATTTTTAGGGCCACTTCCTTAAGTACTCTGGCTTGCAGACTATCAGGCCCTGGGAATTTATCGGCCTTCAGTCCCATCAATTTCCCCAACACAATTTCCTGACTAATAAGGATTTCCTTCAGTTCCTCCTTCTTACTCGACCCTCGTATTTCCGGAAGGTTATTTGTGTCTTCCTTCGTGAAGACAGAACCAAAGTATTTGTTCAATTGGTCTGTCATTTCTTTGTTCCCCATTATAAATTCACCTGATTCTGACTGCAAAGGACCTACATTTGTCTTCAATAATTTTTTTCTCTTCACATATCTATAGAAGCTTTTGCAGTCAGTTTTAATGTTCCCTGCAAGCTTACTCTCACTCTATTTTCCGCCTCCGAATTAAACCCTTTGTCCTCCTCTGCTGAATTCTAAATTTGTCCCAGTCCTCAGGTTTGCTGCTTTTTCTGGTCAATTCATATTACTCTTCCTTGGATTTAATACGATCCCTAATTTCACTCATTAGCCACCTTCCCAGTTTTATTTTTACGCCAGACAGGGATGTACACTTGAAGTTCATCCATGTGATCTTTAAATGTCTGCCATTGCCTAGCCACCGTCAACCCTTTAAGTATCATTCGCCAGTCTAGCCAATTCACATCTCATACCATCGAAGTTACCTTTCTTTAAGTTCAGGAACCTAGTCTCTGAATTAACTGTCACTCTCCATCTTAAATGAAGAATTCTACCATATTATGGTCACTCTTCCATAAGGGGCCTCGCACAAGAAGATTGCTAATTAATCCTCTCTCATTACACAACACCCAGTCCAGGATGGCCAGCTAGTTGGTTCCTCGACGTATTGGTCTAAAAAAAAACATCCCTTATACACTCCAGGAAATCCTCCCCACCGTATTGCTACCAGTTTGGTTAGGCCAATCTATATACAGATTAAAATCACCCATGATAACTGCTGTACCTTTATTGCACGCATTCCTAATTTCCTGTTTGATGCTGTCCCCAATCTCACTACTACTGTTTGGTGGTCTGTACACAACTCCCACTAACGTTTTCTGCCCTTTGGTGTTCCGCAGCTCTACCCATACCGATTCCACATCCTCCAAGCTCATGTCCTTCCTTACTATTGGGTTAATCTCCTCTTTAACCAGCAACGCTAACCCACCTCCTTTTCCTTTCTGTCTATCCTTCCTGAATATTGAATACCCCTGGATGTTGAGTTCCCAGCCTTGGTCATCCTGGAGCCATGTCTCCGTAATCCCAATTACATCATATTCATTAACAGCTATCTGCACAGTTAATTCATCCACCTTATTACAAATGCTCCTCGCATTGAGACACAGAGCCGTCAGGCTTGTTTTTTTTTAAACCACTCTTTGTCCTTTTAGATTTATGTTGCAATGTGACCCTTTTTGATTTTTGCCCTTGATTTCTCTGCCCTCCACTTTGCCTTATCTCCTTTCTACCTTTTGCTTCTGCCCCCATTTTACTTCCCTCCGTCTCCCTGCATAGATTCCCATCCCCCTGCCATATTAGTTTAAACCCTCCCCAACAGCACTAGCAAATGTCCCCCTAGGACGTTAGTTCCGGTCCTGTCCAGGTGCAGACCGTCCGGTTTGTACTGGTCCCACCTCTCCCAGAACCGGTTCCAGGAATTTGAATCCCTCCCTCTTGCACCATTCCTCAAGCCACGTATTCATCTTAACTATCCTGCTATTTCTACTCTGACTAGCACGCAGCACTGGTAGCAATCCTGAGATTACTACCTTTGAGGTCCTACCTTTTAAATTTAACTCCTAGCTCCCTAAATCCTTGTAGGACCTCATCTCATTTTTTACCTAGGTGCACCACGACAACTGGCTGTTCACCCTCCCCCTCCAGAATGCCCTGCAGCCGCTCAGAGACATCCTTGACCCTTGCACCAGGGAGGCAACATACCATCTTGGAGTCTCGATTGCGGCAGCAGAAACGCTTATCTACTCCCCTTACAATAGAGTCCCCTACCACTATAGCTCGCCCACTCTTTTTCCTGCCCTCCTGTGCAGCAGAGCCACCCATGGTGCCATGAACTTAGCTGCTGCTGCCTTCCCCTGATGAATCATCTCCCCCAACAGTACCCAAAACAGTATATCTGTTTTGGAGGGAGATGACCACAAGGGACCCCTCTGCACTACCTTCCTTCCACTGCTCTGCCTGGTGGTCACCCATTCCCTATCTGCCTGTGTAACCTTTACCTGCAGAGTGACCAACTCACTAAACATGCTATTCACGACATTCTCAGCATCGTGGATGTTCCAGAGTGAATCCATGTGCAGCTCCAGTGCCGCAATGTGGTCTGTCAGGAGCTGCAGCAGGATACACTTCCTGCACATGTAGTCGTCAGGAACACTGGAAGCGTCCCTGACTTACCACATAGTACAGGAGGAGCATGACAGGTCTGGGCTTTCCTGCCATGACTTAACCAGTTAAAACCTGGATATAAATATGCAAGCTAGAAGCAGCTCAACAGAAGGAGGACAGGAACAGACAGAAGAAGCACACAGAAGACAGAAAAAGGACAGGAATAGACAGAAGAAGCAGCACAGAAGAAGTAGAAGGACACGTGTACAGATGGACACAGGTCGAAAGAATGAGCAGATGAACAGATGGAAGGACATGTAGTATGGAACGTACACAAAAGGAACAGCACTGCAGAGAACGGCAAGAACCACCAACCGGTCACGGAACCAATGACTGCGGCCCAAAATTTCCCCAAAGGAAAAAAATGCCCTTAACTTACCTTGACGCCAGTTTTTTTTTTAGGCCCCTCAGGCTGAAAAATTAAAATAATATTTTCTCCAGCATGTGCGCATCCTCTGGCGTCAGCGCTACCCAGGGCTCTGCAGGGCGGAGACTCCAATGTGCGCTGAAATGGCACAGCGCATGAGAAAAAAAATTCTAACCCACTGTGCATTCGGTCCCATCTGCACATGCGCAGTGCAAAGTATAAAAAACGGCATGTGTGGGAACGGTGTGGTGTAGCTCACCATTAAAAATTCATTGGTGGCAGAGATAGTTTCTCAGGTAGGAAGTACAACTTTGTTCACGAGATGGCTGCAATGGAAGAGTGCAGAGAAGGTGAAAGGGCCAGGAATGGAGAAGGGGAAGCTGCAAGGGCGAAGAGATTTCGTACGGATGAAATTGAGCGCCTGGTAGACTTGAGAATGGATGGGGAGTTCTTGAGAACAAGGGGAGCTTTGGAAAAAATAAGCTTAAACCGTCTACACTCGCAAAAGTTTGGGACCTGGTCGCAGTCGAGTTTAATGGAATGTCCATGACCCTGAGAACCGGTGCGCAGCTGAAAAAGTGGCAGGACCTCGGACAAGCAGTGACTAAGTATTACGATAAACTTACATTTATTTGGGCTTTAAAATATATGTATATTTATGCACTGCAATAACATCTGTAAATGTGATCCGTGTGCGCACGCGTTCACAAGGACCCTCTCTTTAAAAAGTTGCATTTGCATCTTGGCAGAAGATGGTGTCACAGATCAACCATGAATGGTCACAAACTGGAGGAGATCCGCCAAGTAGGCTCCAACTTACAGCCCTGGAGCAGAGGATAGAGTCAATGATTAAATGCCACAGGAGATGACCAACAATTAATGTGCAAGCTGGGCCCAGTTTTCTATTGGAGGGTAAGCCTGCAAATTGTACAGTCTGGGTCGGCTGAATGTTATTTACTGCGTGAGCTTCCTATGCTTCTCTTTCTTCAATGCTGCTAATCAAGCATTTATTTTTTTCCCCCGCAGAGGGTGAACATCAGGAGACCGAAGGTGCACCTGAAGCTGAAGGCGAGAATGTTCATGTAAATGGCACGCCAGATATTCCAACTCAGGACAATGATGGGCAGCAAGAACTCATGGGTGATGAGATGGTCACACTGGATTTGGAGGTGCTGAACACCTCGAAGATTCCAAGTCTTTTCATGAGCAAATCAAGTGAGAGGACTTTTTTTTTTTTTTTTTTTTAAAAAGGTATGATGTCTGAGGCTGTGGGTACAAGTGTGTCACAGCAAGGCATTATGGGGTCAAACTCCATAACTGATCCAGAAACAATGGACTCCCAAGAACTTAGGACATCTTGTGGGGATGAGCGGGGAGAACACTGCGCAATATCGATTGCTCCTGGAAGCCATTGGTGGGGTGAGGGCAAAGTTGGGGAGACTTTCAGGACCGTTGGATGTGGTTGTATTGGCAATAGGGGGGCTCACCCAGGCTGTCCTTAATGCGAGGAGCACTTTCCACTCTACACCAAATGCAAGGGTTGATCCTGAGGATGAGGTTGACGACGAAGAGGCATCTGGGCATTCCGCCATTACACATTTTGGCGCTATCCCAGTCATAACCCAGCATCAAGAAACGGAACAGACTACAACTGGGGGTACGGGGATCAAGGAAGCAGATGTCTGCAACTACAGGCACGCGCAGGGGTGACAGCATCTACTGGGGCAGGATTGGTGCACAGTGCTAATGAAGAGGATAGAATTATTGTTTTTTGGTTGAATTCGTTGATTGTTTGTAAAGTTTGCCATGGCTCCGAATAAAGTTTTGAAGATTTAAACATAAGTCACGCTAATCACAACTGTGCTGTTCAAATGTTTAATAAACATTTTAAGTCTGGACCCTTAACCTAACTCCTGCACTTCATTTTTTAATGCTGCACTAATAAATATTGCAGGATAACCGGACAGTAAATATAAAAAGTCCATCACCCTTGCAATCTTTTGGTTTAAATGTTTTCATCATGGATCCTGCCTTGTTTTGGGCCACTGATGCATGCAATGAAGTACCATGGTGCATTTATCAGCCAGTCTGGATCCATGAGTAACTTAGTCTTATTATCCACCCAAGCACTCCAACACACCCAGACTCCAGTTAAACATTCAAAATTTGTGGTGGGAATATTTAATAAACATAAGGTTGTGTCTATCCAAGCACTGCTACTCTCCTTTAAAACATAAAAGATTGGTGGAGGGAATATTTAATAGCCATTATGTAAACACTCCAAATACTCCCTTGGAACATAAAAAAATTATGATGGCAAAATTTTATATAAATTATATATTTTGCACTTAGGCACTCCAACACTCCATAAAAACCTAAAATGTGTGTGGTGGGATTATGTTTTTTTTTAAATTTAAAGTTCCACCTTTACTAGAGATCACTGCTGTTTGCCTTTGAGCTTGGAGTGTCTTCCACTGTCCTTGGTGTGCAGACCTTTGGCCTGGGCTAGCAGCGGGCCTCATGGGAAGAGGACCTTTGACCAGGGGCTAGCAGGGGCTACAGTCGAGAAGGCTGCACTGGATCTCAGAAGAAGGAAGGATGATTTGTATGGTGATTATGCATTTTTGGAACTTTTTAATGTTTTCCTTGGACTTTTGGGCCGTGAGGACATCTATGGAAAAAGGTAAAGAATTTAAATTTTTTTTTGCCATCATTCTTTTTTCATCGAAGGATCATCAGTATGGGTGAGTTTTTAATTTATTTTATACTTTGACCTATTTATAGTTTAAATTTTGTCTTAAACTGTAAGGTAAGTTGCTTTGTAGACTAAATGATAGCAGCAGGCCAGCACGGATTTTCTAACTGCAGGTAAGGGTTTTTCTTACGGTGTTTCTAGAGTCTATGCGCCAGCTTAAACATTTTTTTTGGTGGGGAAAGCTTGCCTTACTGTGAAAATGGCACGGAACCTTGTTTTACAGGTACACCAGCACCAGAATGTATGGCGGACAAACATTCTGCCGCTGGTAGTAGACGCCAGCGCCCCAACACTGGGGATGGTTTGGAGTAAGCTTTGGCACAAAAAAATTCACTGGCAACGAAAAAACGGCATCCAGTGATGGGCAAATATGGGCCCCACGAACCTACAATAGCTACAGCCAGGAAGGGTGATTGTATGTTTTCAGTCGATTTTTCTCAGAAGTCTAGTAGTTTGAGTCGGATTTTGTGTAATAAAATTGACACTGGGTTAAGGCTAAATTTTGTGCCACGTGTTGTCCTTTCCCACGCCAAGTTCCGAGGTCTAAGAATCAGAGTAGAGTGAAAAACAAACACCCGACAAGACATAAGTAACTGCACAAAGAATTTTCTCTCCCTGAATTTTGTTCCTCCCATACAAAAAATACATAAACACCATAAATTGCACAATGGAAGTAAAATTGCCAATGCAAGAATGATTTCATCCTTCCAGTCACGTTTTGATTTAGTAACAAAAATTGTCTATACACGTCCAGATAATAAGAATGCTCACCTTAATTGCAGTGCAGATGGAGACTTCACGGATATTACATAGGGGTGGATAAAGGCGCCCTTGGGCTAATTCATCATTGGTCACCTGCTCAGCCAGTGCCTGCAGAAAAGTTACATGAGGAATTGCAGGACAAATACAAAACATAAACTAATCATCTTACTTATTGCAGCCCTAATAGATTTCAAGAGGGCACTGCGCCATTGACTAAATAGCTTCAATTGTAAACCAAATAGTTGTGATTACTGCAGTTAGTATTAGTACCACTCTCATTAAATGCATCTTAAATCTACCAGGCCCTGATTTTAATTCCGGATGGGAGCAAAGTTGCAGAAAATCAGAGGCCTCCCACTAACACCAACATGGTAGGGTAACGGAATCGGCTTCCAGTGCTGTCTCGCAATCCAGCCCCCCCCCGCAAAACATGACATACATTTTTTAATCATCTTCGCAGTTGGTCCTCACCGACTTTTATCTGGTGGGAAAGCCACAATGGCTTCCCCACTTAGACATGTTGTAATCGAACTAGAGTCCCGATTACAACCTGGGACCTGACATGCAAGTGTACAGAAGCACCCTGCCACCTTGGGCAGGTGTCCTTGTTGGCTGCTCAATAGAGCAGGTTAAAATCTCGAACAGTGGGATCCTAGCATCTTTTGGTGTGGTAAGTAACCAGGGCTTCTTTATCTGCTCACCCACCCATTTTCTGCTGGACAGAAAAGATTAATACCAACCCCTTAATTTTGAAATTAAATCTTGGGTCTAAATTTAATTTCAAGAGGTTGTTGTATTTCAAATTCCTGCAAATGATGCAGTCAAATCAAGTATTGGAGGTAGGGGGGGAAATCAGATCGAAAAAGACAATTTTGGGATACCAATATATATTTTGTATTAGTCTTCACAGTAGAAGACATGAAAAACATCCTAACAGAGGATAATCAACGGGCGAAAGGGAGGGAGGAACTTAATACAATCCTAAAGTAGTATTCAGTAAAACAATGGGATTAAAAACAGACAAGTCCCCTGGACCTGATGGCTTGCATCCTAAGTTCCTTAAAGAAGTGGCTGCACAGGTTATAATCTACCGAAATTCCCTGGATTCTGGGGAGGTCCCAGCGGATTGGAAAACCGCAAATGTAACACAGTTGTTTAAAAAAAGGAGGCAGACAGAAAGCAGGAAACTAGACCGGTTAGCCTAACATCTGCTGTTGGGAAAATGCTGGAGTCCATTATTAAGGAAGCAGTAGCAGGACATTTGGAAAAGCATAATTCAATCAAACAGAGTCAGCATGGTTTTATGAAAGGGAAATCACGTTTGTCAAATTGGCTGGAGTTCTTCGAGGATGTTGACAAGGTATTTGACAAGGTGCCACATAAAAGGTTACTGCACAAGATAAAAGTTCACGGGGTTTGGAGTAAAATATTAGCATGGAGAGAAGATTGGCTAACGAACAGAAAACAGAGAGTCGGGATAAATGGTTCATTCTCGGGTTGGCAATCAGTAACCAGTGGGGTGCTGCAGGGATCAGTACTGGTACCCCAATTATTTACAATCTATATTAACGACTTGGAAGAAGGGACCGAGTGTAACGTAGCCAAGTTTGCTGACAATACAAAGATGGGAGGAAAAGCAATGTGTGAGAGGACACAAAAAATCTGCAAAAGGATATAGACAGGCTAAGTGAATGAGCAAAAATTTGGCAGATGAAGTATAATGTTGGAAAGTGTGGGGTCATGCACTTTGGCAGAAAAAAAATCAAAGAGGAAGTTATTATTTAAATGGAGAAAGATTGCAAAGTGCTGCAGTACAGCAGGACCTAAGGATATTTATGCATGAAACACAAAAGGTTAGTATGCAGGTACAGCATGTGATCAGGAAGGCCAATGGAATATTGGCCTTTATTGCAAAGGGGATGGAGTATAAAAACAGGGAAGTCTTGCGCCAGTTGTACAGGGTATTGGTGAGGCCACACCTGGAATACTGCGTGCAGTTTTGGTTTCCATATTTATGAAAGGATATACTTGCTTTGGAGGCAGTTCAGAGAAGGTTCACAAGGTTGATTCCGGAGATGAGGGGGTTGAATTATGAGGAAAGATTGAGTAGGTTGGGCTCATTGGAATTCAGAAGAATGAGTGGTGATCTTATCGAAACGTATAAGATTTTGAGGGGGCTTGACAAGATGGATGCAGAGAGGAAGTTTCCACTGATAGGTGAGACTATAACTTGAGGGCATAATCTTAGAAAAAGGGGCCGCCCATTTAAAACTGAGATAAGGAGAAATTTCCTGAGGGCTGTGGATCTGTGGAATTCGCTGCCTAAGAGAGCTGTGGAAGCTGGGATATTTAATAAACTTAAGATAGAAATAGACAGTTTCTTATACGATAAGGGAATAAGGGGTTATGGAGAGCGGGCAGGGAAGTGGACACGAGTCCATGATCAGATCAGCCATGATCTTGTTGAATGGCGGAGCAGGCTAGAGGGGCCATATGGCCTACTCCTGCTCCTATTTCTTGTGTTCTTATGTACTGAGCAGGGTGGATAAGGGGGTAACCAGTGAATGTAGTGTATTTGAATTTCCAGAAGGCATTTGATAATGTTGTCTCAAATAAAGCAATGTGATTGAGTACTGTAGACTTGAGTAAATGTAACCTTAGTCTCTTTATTCTGACTCCAGAGTGCTGGCACAGCATGGGAGGCCTATTTATACACAGTGCTCCCAAGGGATGCTGGGATCCCTTGGAACTCCAACAGATGCGCCCTCTGGTAGGTGTAGAATGCTGGTTACAAGGTGTAGCATACATAACAGATAAGGTGCCACATAAAAGGTTACTGCACAAGAAAGAAGTTCACAGGCTTGGGGGTAATATATTAGTTAGCCAATCCTCAATCCATGAGAACAGAAAACAGAGAGTCGGGATAAACGGATCATTTTCCGATTGGCAAACAGTAACTAGTGGGGTGCCACAGGGATTGGTGCTGGAGTCTCAAATATTTACAATCTATATTAATGACTTGGATGAAGGGACTGAATGTAATGTAACCAAGTTTGCTGATGACACAAAGATGGGTGGGAATGCAAATTTTGAGGAGGACACAAAAAATCTGCAAAGGGATATACAGGCTAAGTGAGTGGGCAAAAATTTGGCAGATGGAGTATAATGTAGGAAAATGTGAGGTTATCCACTTTGGCAGGAAGAAAATAGAAAAGCAGATTATAATTTAAATGGCAAAAAATTGCCAAATGCTTCAGTACAGGGGGTCCTGAGGGTCCTTGTGCATGAAACACAAAAAGTTAGTATACAGGTACAAGTAATCAAGAAGGCAAATGGAATGTTGGCCTTTATTGCAAAGTGGATAGAGTATAAAAGCAGAGAAGTCCTGCTACAACTGTACAGGGTATTGGTGAGGCCACACCTGGAATACTGTGTGCAGTTTTGGTCTCCGCATTTAAGAAAGGATATACTTGCATTGGAGACTGTTCAGAGAAGGTTCACTAGGTTGATTCCGGAGATGAGGACTTATGAAGATAGGTTGAGTAGGTTGTGTCTATACTCATTGGAGTTCAGACGAATGAGAGGTGATCTTATCAAAACATACAAGATAATGAGAGGGCTGGACAAGATGGATGCAGAGAGTACATTTCCACTGAAACTAAAATTAGGGGGCATGGTCTCAGAATAAGGGGACCGCCCATTTAAAAACAGAGATGAGGAGGAATTTCTTCTGAGGGTTATAAATCTGTGGAATTCAGTGCCCCAGAGAGCTGTGGAGGCTGGGTCTTTGAATATATACAGATTTTTGAACGCTAAGGGAATAAAGGGTTATGAGGAACAGGCAGGGAAGTGGAACTGAGTCCATGATCAGATCAAGCATGATCTTATTAAATGGCGGTGCAGGCTCGAGGGATCAAATGGCTTCTCCTGCTCCTATTTCTTGTGTTGTGTTCTATTCTCCTTTCTCCCAACCACTTGGATTAGAATATTGGAATTCAAAGGAGAATGAACTTGTGGGAGATGTGTCACAAGAATGGCTAGTGTAGGAAATGGAAAATATGACATTGGTGTCTCTTCAGGAAGAGGCAAAGATTTTTTACAAGATTATAAGACAATTCAAATTAAGAATGTTCTCCTACACATTTAAACTCACCCTGGGTTAGGGCAAAGGCACATCGTTTGGGTACAGTAGAGAAAGCTTAACAACATAGCTACGTTTACCAGATTTGGGAGTGCTTGGTGCTGGCACTGGGTACCTAACATTATTTCATGCCTCAGCATCCTTATAGAATCATAGAAATTTACAGCACGGAAGGAGGCCATTTCAGCCCATCGTGTCAGCACTGGCTTAATCGCACTTCCCAGCTCTTGGTCCATAGCCCTGTAGGTTACGGCACTTTCAGTGCCCATCCAAGTATCTTTTAATTGTGATGAGGGTTTCTGCCTCTACCACCCTTTCAGTGAGTTCCAGATCCCCACCACCTTCTGGGTGAAGACATTTCCCCTCATATCACCTCTAAACCTCCCCCCAATTACTTTAAATATATGCCCCCTAGTTGTTGACCCCCTCTGTCAAGGGCAACAGGTTCTTCCTAGCCACTCTATCCAGGCTCCTTATAATTTTATACATCGCAATCGGGTCTCCCCTTAGCCTCCTCTATTCCAAAGAAAACAGACCCAGCATCTCCAATCTTTCCTCATAGCCAAAATTCTCCAGTCCAGGCAACATTCTTGTAAATCTGCTTTGTAATCTTTCCAGTGCAATCATATCTTTCCTGTAATGTGGTGATCAGAACTGCAAATCCTTGAATAGATTTTTCTTTGAAATCACTAACAGCTGGAAATTGGTCACCGGCTGAGATTTGAAGAGGTTCAGTTTCTGGTTAGGACAGCCTATATTAAACATTCACCACTACCAGGTTTTGCATTAGCTAGACTTAAATCACAAGCATTTTGCAGGAGACAACATTGCCTCTTCCAATTCAAACACCATATATTGCAGATTTTCTTTGGTTTTCCATCACAAACCTTTGCAGCTTCCAAGAAAACTTGGTCGCTGATATTACGAACCCCAAGGAGGATTACAGCCAGTGCTACACCTGCAAAAAAAAAAGACAACTTCAGTGACAGCAGTCTTATTGGACCAAAGCTATAAACTAGGAGGTAGGAACCTTGCATAGCATTTTTTTAGGTTTAGGAACAAATTCTAAATGTAATATCCCACAGTACACTTCATTTAAAAAAAAATCTATTTTCTCATGCTTAATCAGAGCCACGTAACCAGATGTTACATACATAACAGTAATCATTGAGTTAGACAATATTCCTGACATCTAAATTTTAATTAAAAAGGTCTTATTACAGACAAGAATTCCCTAAAATATGTATCAAATACTAATAGCTTTACTTTTATGTCAGAGGGCTGCAATTCCTAGTTTTAGACTGCTTGTCCGACATCCAGTACTGGATGAGCAGAAATTTTCTCCAATTAAATATTGGGAAGACCGAAGCCATTCTGTTTGGTCCCCACCACAAACTGCGTTCCCTAGCCACCGACTCCAACCCTCTCCCTGGCATCTGTATGAGGCTGAACCAAACCGTTAGCAACCGAGGTGCCATATTTGACCCTGAAATGAGCTTCCGACCACATATCCGCAGCATAACTAAAACTGCCTATTTCAACCTCCGTAACATTGCCCGTCTCCGCCCCTGCCTCAGCTCATCTGCTGCTGA
This sequence comes from Pristiophorus japonicus, assembly GCF_044704955.1. Taxonomy (NCBI): domain Eukaryota; kingdom Metazoa; phylum Chordata; class Chondrichthyes; family Pristiophoridae; genus Pristiophorus; species Pristiophorus japonicus. The sequence continues at coordinate 57,996,006 of NC_091978.1, read as the reverse complement.
AACACTCATCCATGCCTTTGTTACCTCTAGACTTGACTACTCCAGCCCACTCCTGGCTGGCCTCCCACATTAACTTGAGATCTTCCAAAACTCGGCAGCCTGTGTCCTAACTCGCACCAAGTCCCACTCACTCATCTCCCCTGTGCTTGCTGACCTATATTGGCTCCCAGTTAAGCAACGCCTCGATGTCAAAATTCTCATCCTTGTTTACAAATCTCTCCATGGCCTGGCCTCTTCCCATCTCTGTAATCTCCTCCAGTGTCACAACCCGCTCCCTGGAGATGTCTGCGCTCCTCAAATTCTGCCCTCTTGAGCACCCCCAATTATAACTGCTCAACCATTGGTGGCAGTGCCTTCAGCTGCCTGGGCCCTAAACTCAAACACCCTCTCTAAACCTCTCTGCCTCCTTTAAGATGCTCCTTAAAACATACCTCTTTGACCAAGCTTTTGGTCATCTGCTGTAATTTCTTATGTGGCTCAGTCAAATTTATTTGTTTTGTCAACACCTCGGGATGTTTTACTACATTAAAATGTGCTATATAAATACAAGTTGTTGTTTATAAACAGGCTTAAAAAAATCTTTTTGCATGCTAATTTTATGTTTCCTTTTAGACCCATTCCTTGATGCACCTATAAAGCAAAGCAAATCCCTGATGGGAAGAGACACCCAAAACGGTGATGGAAAATATGGTAAAAACAAGGCTGAACAACCATGTTAATGGTTCTCCACATGCACAAATAACATCTATAAGCATTTGAGGTAGAAAAGCAGACATTAAAAGGAGAAGAAAAGAATATTTGGATGAAGGCAATTTGAAGGTCTGATCTGAAAAGAGTTTTAGGTGGTATTTGAATGCAGAAGGAGGTAGCGACGTACAAGTGGTTTAGGGAGAGAATTTCAGAGTATAAGGGTGTGTTGACTCAATTGTGTTGATTGAAGACAATGAGCAACAAACAGTAATTTATTCTTGAAGTACAAGGCGCAGACAGAGACAAATTAACAGAAGATCTCTCAGACAAGATGGTGAGATTTTAAGTTCAGGACAAAGATCTTTATGTTGATTTGCTCGCAGACAGGGTCAATAGAAGCTCAACAAAGACAGGGATGATGGGTATGCAAGACTTGAAATAGGGAAGATCAAATTTTAGAAATCTACAACTCAGAAGATGGGCATTCAGTCCATCATGTCTGTGCCGGCTCTTTGAAAGAGCTATCCAATAAATCTCTGCCTTTCGCCATAACCATAACATTTTTTCCCCCTTCAACTATTTATCTAATTTCCCTTTGAAAAGTTATTATTGAATCCGCTGCAACCATCCTTTCAGGCACTATATTCCAGATCATAGAGCTCAAGTTTCCCCCCCGCGCCCGCCCCCCCCCTGCAAGAATGGCGCACCTCGAGGTGCGGTGACTTTCTGGAAGAAAAAGTGCGTCGAAAAGTTCACTTACAATTCTGGCCGATCCTCGGGTCGTCTTCAACTGCAGCGTGGCACAGCAGAATGAAGGGGGGGGGGGGGGGGGGGCGCGGAGCTAGGGCCGTGCTGGGTAAACAGAGCCGGGGCTAGGATCCAGCATCTAAGTGCCGGCAGCATTGCGCATGCGCGATGGAGCGGTCGCGCATGCACAATGGGCTTATTAACATTGGCAATTGGCCATTTTCAAAGGGAAAGCCTTGAGTGATATTTGGTGCCTCCCCCACCCCCACCAGATGCCAGGTTCACCACCCACCACCCTACTGTGTTGAGCCTTCTCCCTCCCTTTCTCCCCCGCACAGCCGCCCCCCCGCCCACTCAGATGCCGCGTTCTCTTGCATCTATCCCAGGCCGAATGGACTCCCGCACGGCCAGTTGCTGCTGAGTTTAGTTGAAGGTAGGATTTACTTCAGTTCTTTATTGGTTTATTTAATTATTTACTTCAATACTTTATTTTTTATTGAATGCTTATTACTTTTTGTACTCTGCTTGGTGGTGCTTTAAATGTAATTACTTGCACCGATTCCTTAACTCTAGGTAAAGTTTTTCTGAGCAGACAGAAGTGGCAACATACGCTGGCCTAAGTTAGTTTGGAGCAACTATTTGCTGGCCAAACTCGCTTAAATGGCCAAAACAGGCGTAAGTGGCTGGGAACGTCCCCTTTTGAAAAAACTAAAAGAAAACCTAACTAACTCACTTACACTGGCGCAAATTAAATGGCCAGAATTGCAACTAAAAAGATATTCCAGAAAAATCAAGTTGCTCCAAAAAAAACGGAGCAACTCCTGGGGAAATTTGGACCCATAATAACTAAAAAAAAACAAAGTCCTTATCTCCGTTCTGGTTCTTTTGCCGACTACTTTACATCTGTGTCCTCTAATTACTGACCCTTCTCACTGGTAACAGTTTCTCCTTATTTATTCTATCAAAATCCTTTATGATTTTGAACACCTCTATTAAAGCACCCCATAATCTTCTGACGAAAAGTAATTGATCTGAAATGTTAACTCTGTTTCTCTCTTCACAGATGCTGCCTGCCCTGCTGAATATTTCCAGCATTTTCTGCTTTTATTCCCCATAACCTTCCCTGCCCCATATGGAACAATCCCAGCTTCTCTAGTCTCTCCACAGAATTGAAGTTCCACATCCCTGGTACCATTCTAGTAAATCTCTTCTGCACCCTCTCTAAGGCCTTAACATCCTTCCTAAAGTGTGGTGTCTAGACATAAAAGGAGTATTTTGAGAAAATAGATGGATTGAGAGTGGGCTTTAAGGTCAGGACAATAGTGAACACAAAAACATAAGAAATAGGAGCCGGAGTAGACCGTGTGGCCCCTCGAGCCTGCTCCGCCATTCAATAAGATCATGGCTGATCATCGACCTCAACTCCACTTTCCCATCCGATTTCCATATCCCTTTAGTCCCCTCGACTCCAAAAATCTCCAAATAGTGAACAACAGCTTTGAAAGGATGAACATAAGAATTAGGAACAGGAGTAGGCCATCTAGCCCCTCGAGCCTGCTCCGCCATTTAACAAGATCATGGCTGATCTGGCCGTGGACTCAGCTCCACTTACCCGCCCACTCCCTGTAACCCTTAATTCCCTTATTGGTTAAAAATCTATCTATCTGTGACTTGAATACATTCAATGAGCTAGCCTCAACTGCTTCCTTGGGCAGAGAATTCCACAGATTCACAACCCTCTGGGAGAAGAAATTCCTTCTCAACTCAGTTTTAAATTAGCTCCCCCGTATTTTGAGGCTGTGCCCCCCTAGTTCTAGTCTCCCCAACCAGTGGAAACAACCTCTCTGCCTCTATCTTGTCTATCCCTTTCATTATTTTAAATGTTTCTATAAAGATCACCCCTCATCCTTTTGAACTCCAACGAGTAAAGACCCAGTCTACTCAATCTATCATCATAAGGTAACCCCCTCATCTCCAGAATCAGCCTAGTGAATCGTCTCTGTACCCCCTCCAAAGCTAGTATATCCTTCCTGAAGTAAGGTGACCAAAACTGCACGCAGTACTCCAGGTGCGGCCTCACCAATATCCTGTACAGTTGCAGCAGGACCTCCCTGCTTTTGTACTCCATCCCTCTCGTAATGAAGGCAAACATTCCATTCGCCTTCCCGATTACCTGCTAACTAACTTTTTGGGATTCATGCACAAGGACCCCCAGGTCCCTCTGCACTGCAGCATGTTGTAATTTCTCCCCATTCAAATAATATTCCCTTTTACTGTTTTTTTTCCCCCCCAAGGTGGATGACCTCACACTTTCCGACATTGTATTCCATCTGCCAAACCTTAGCCCATTCGTTTAACCTATCCAAATCTCTTTGCAGCCTCTCTGTGTCCTCTACACAACCCGCTTTCCCACTAATCTTTGTGTCATCTGCAAATTTTGTTACACTACACTCTGTCCCCTCTTCCAGGTCATCTATGTATATTGTAAACAGTTGTGGTCCCAGCACCGATCCCTGTGGCACACCACTAACCACCGATTTCCAACCCGAAAAGGACCCATTTATCCCGACTCTCTGCTTTCTATTAGCCAGCCAATTCTCTATCCATGCTAATACATAACACAGTACAAGGGATAGGAAGAAGTCAACAATGTCAACAAGCATAGGGCCAAACACATCACACTAACCAGGGAAGATGTAGGCATTATTTCCCTGTCCTGGTTGAAACACACGTCCATCTGGCAGAGTCACTGGGTCAAATGGACTGCCGCTGGCAAAAAGGCATCTCCCCTGTGAAACATACACAATAAATCAGTAACAAAGCAGAAAGACTAAATTGCTGGCAACTCTGCCACTTATCTTTTGCTCTCAAAACATCAATCATGTTTTGGGATTTTTCTTCTGACCACAGAAAAGATTTGGGGGAAAAAGTTACATTTAAATGTTGGTGTTTTTGAAGAAGTGTATTCACACAGTTTAAAAAATAAAAGTAGCCAAACAGAAAGGTGTTAAAAAATGCACCCCCCCCGTTAGAGACAAAAGCAAACAATGACCGGTTTTGTTAGGTATTTAACACCTTGTAACCTGCATCACACCTGACCACCAGAGGGCCTACCTGTTGGAGTCCCAGCACAGTATATAAGCAGGCTACCCACGAGGTACCTGCACTCTGGAACCTTAATAAAGGAGCTACGGTCACACTTGCTCATTCCACACAGTACTCATCAGTCTGACCATTTATTATTATGAGTGTAACAGGTTTCTAGAACAGAAAATTGAAAGCAAGCTTCTGCCAGACTTAAAAGTTGAAAATAAAGGACCCAATTTTGGCCAACCCGTTTTTTGGGCGCACTGACCCTTTATGCGCCGACTTTGTGCGTTGGAAAGGGCGGCAAAAATCTTAGTATCCTGGCCACTCTGCCGAGTGTCCCGGTTCCTGGCGCGGGGTCCATGGTGGAGTGGGGAGGCGGAACTACAGCCTGCGCTGAAAACACAGCCGACAGCTGTCGCATGCGCAGTGGAGTCTGTGCGCATGCTTCACGCCCTCCCAGCGTGCCCTGCAAGCTGTCAGCAGGACCCGATGTTTCCCATCCCTAGCCATGGCCGAATGGTCGCCCGCGTCTGAGTGCAGCCCAGGCTGCCAGAACCCTGCCAGAGATGCCGGCGAGCCCAGCCTTTCCTCTCCCTCCCTCCCCTCCCGATGCCACCTAGCCCAGTTTTTCCTCTCCCTCCCGATGCCGGCAAGCCCAGCCTTTCTGCTCCCTCCCTCCTTTTCTCACCCCCAATGAGTCTTTGCCGGCCGACCCTATCCCACACCGAATGGCCTCCCGTATAGGCTGACCCACTGCCTTCCCCAGCCCAAGGTAGGATTTACTTCAAATATTTAATTGTTAATCAATTGTTTACCAGAGTTCTTTATTTTTATTTAGTTATTTTAACTTTTATTTGGAATGTTTGCTGCTTGGTGCTTGGGTGCAGGTCCTTACTTATTTACCTGCACTGATTTCTGAACTGCCCGCAATGTTTTTCAGAGCTAGTCACATACGCTGACCTAAGTCGATTTGGTGTAAGTGTTTGCTGCCCAAAGTGGCATAAATGGCCAAAACTGGCGTAAGTGTCTGGGAACGCCCCCCTTTGGAAAGAAAAACTAAAAAAAAAAAATCATACCTAACGAAGTTACTCTGGAGCAAGCTTATTGGGGAAAATGTTTTTTTTTTTTTTAAAAACTTGTCAGAAAAAACTTACTCCAAAAAATTGATGCAAGTCGTGGCCAAAATTGGGCCCACTGAAACCAAGGCAAAAAGCTTGCACTTATTTAGCACCTTTCATGGCCTCAGTGTCCCAAAGCATTTCACAGCAAAGTGAAGTAATTTTGAAGTGTAGTCAGAAAACGTGAGCCAATTTGTCACAACAACATCCCAAAAACAGCAATGAGATAAATGACCAGATAATTGTTTTAGTGAGGGAATGCAAGAGGGAAGTTAAGACATTATTTTATTTAAGTCAAGAAAGAAGACCCACTGGCGTGGGGAAACGTAGATGTGTTCATTATTTTGTATTCAAGAAGACTAGTTGTACTGATTGAACTAAGAACATCAGAGCAGGAGTAGGCCATTTGGCCCCTCGAGCCTGCTCTGTCATTTAATATCATGGCTGATCTGATCTTGGGCTCAGCTCCACTTCCTTGCCCACTCCCCATAACCCTTTGTTCTCTGATCACTTAAGTGGGTTTGACAATAACTATTGATCGGTATGTTCACCTGCTGCAAAATAAAGCAACTTAATGCTTCATATCTGGCCTCGCTTAACAAGTCTTTTCTCAGCCTACTTTCAAAAAGATGGGAGGCATGCACATGGGACCATTTGTGCTGGACACACACATCCAGTTCAGATCACAAAGGGGAGGAACTATTGCTACATCTTGGATTATGCCATCATATGGTTTGATATTGGGCAGCATAAGTACACCCAAATACATAAGCAACATCGACCACTTGTGGGGGTGGCTAGCACCAATGAACATCCAAGGTAAGATGAAAAGTTGCAATAATTAGTAACAGCTACCTGAGATAGTGAGTTACACCAGTGATGAAATGGGTTCAAAAAGGTTATAGTTTAAAAGTGAATCCAACAAATAGTAATATCTAAAAAGGCTGACCAGTTCAAAAGAAGCAGAAATTGAGTTAGCACAATGCAGAAGGCAGAGAAGACAGACCAGGAACGGGTGTTCCAGTTAGAAATGTTGAAATTGGAGGCCAAGAATGAGGTTTGGAAAGGAAGAGCAATTGAAATGGGAAGAATGAATGATCGCCATACAGATTGCCAGAAGAGGGAACAATACATTGAGGCCCAGAAATAGCAGCACCAGCACGGAGCCAACAAGAATCAGAATCAGTGTTACACTCTTGAACCAGTGGAGAATCATGCATCTCGTAGGGGCTCGGAACACAGAATGGACCATTTTATATTTGATAAGGGAAGTGATATTGATAGTTTAAAACAGGTATTTGAATGGTTAGTCAGAATTTAAAATAGGTATTTGAAATATTGGCCACACACAAGTAGGAAAAAAATAAATGGGTCAGCCAATTTATGGCATCACTAAGTGTCAGATTAGATTATATGTTCAAATCCTATATACAGATTGCAGAGGAAGGGAGGACTGAAAATGAGTATAATTTCATTATAAACTGAAAATTATGGATTGCATAAATTGATTGAATCCCTTTTATGAACCTTGATTTTTGAGCCCATATTTGGCATGTGGAGTTTGAAAGTTTGGTGGAGGTAAAGAACCCAAGTTTCGGATGTCCTCCCAGAACAGCGCACTCAGAGAGGCCGGCCTATTTTTTTTTTTTTTTTTTAAGAATAAAAAAAAAGCGCCCAAAACTTACCTCGCGATTCTCCGAGTCCAGCAGGCCTGTTTCACAGTTAACGCAGTGCAACATAAGCAGCTGGGGGTGGAGCTACAGCCCTGCACCAAAAAGAGTGCCGGCAGCTGCGCGCGTGCGCAGTAGCTCCTGGCCCTCCCAGCGCGTCCTGTCTCTGGGCGACCCTATCCCTGGCCAAAGGGACGGCGCCCCCATCTCCGGTGGCGGGGGCCTGCCCGAACTGCACCTCGCCGGCGGCAGGGGCCCGCCCGAACTACTGCACGGTGGCAGGTCCTGCCCAAACACCTCCTTGGTGGCGGGTCCCGCCCGACCAGCTCTCTGGCAGGCTGTTGGAGGGCTCCCGGTGCTGCAGTAGGTGAGTAGAAACTTAAATTTTTGGGAATTGATTGATTTAGCTATCATTTATTATTGATGATGGCTCTTTATTGGTAAAAGTAAAAAGTGTTTAATGCTTTGCAAAATCCCCAAATTTCACCCCCCCCACCCCCTCATCTTTCGCTACCTGCGCCTAATTTCTAAAAAGTGTAGGCAAGGTTTTTCTGAGCGTACAAAAATCGGCACTTACTCCGTTCCAAGTTAGTTTGGAGCAACTTTTCGCTGCCTAAACTTGCAAAACGGGCGTAAGTGGCTGGTAACACCCACTTTTGAAAAAAAACCTGTACTAAAATGAAACTATTCTAACTCACCATTGAGATTTCTAAGATACTCCATTGTAAACTAGTTGCTCCAAAAAAAAAATAGGAGCAACTCGAGCCGAAACTTGGGCCCAAAGAATGGAGAGCAATTGTCTACGATACCTCTGTTAAAGTGTACGCCTCCTCTGCAGTGCATTCAGCTTTAGCTGTTGGATTGCTTAGTGCAAAAATTATAGGACGTTCATTGATGCTGCTCATGGCGCAAATCACTTCTTTGGTGAACAGTCTGCCAGCACCTGCTACTCCTGCCAAAAACAAATTGAACAAAGTCAACCTGAAATCGAGAGAGAGAGAGGGAGAGAAACAAAAACAGGCTAACACTTCGGGTACAAGACTGGAGTTCTTTACAAATGCATACTGCACTGCTGTGCATTTTTGGTTTACATTGCAGATTTCAAACATTTGCAGTTTTCAGTTTTATTTGCACTGAAATCGTTGAATCAATGCAAGAATAAACATTTCCCCCAATTTACAACATTTATCAGAATCTAAAGCTATTATAAAAGGCACGAGTTTGAACATTTATGCCAGAATTTAAACAGTTTGTTCTGAGAGAAAGCTTTAAACTCATCTAGAAGCAAAATACAGAATTTATACAAAATAAAGATTTATATACTCTATTTTCAAGCTTTAACAAAAACAAGGTTGCAAAAATATTGAAGTGACACTATTCATATTTAATTGAGGCCCTACAGTTTTGTACAATGGCCACTTTCTAATAGATATCATTGAGGAAACCTGCAATATTTAAAATGCAACGTAAGTACTTATCCGAAATAAAACAGATTTTCTCAGCGCACTGTTGGAGAAGCCATTTTAAATAATACCCCCAACACCATCAGCTTTGCTATTAGATGGAACTTCAGCACTAAGGGAATGGATGTGCTATATATATATATATTATATAAAAAACTTATTCCACAAAATAATAGGGCTCAACGGCATTTATTGGCTTGCAAATGAATTAAGCATACAATGATAACTATTACTAATCATAATTATACATATACTTGAGATATTTGCAGTAAAAATAAAATTACCAGAGAATTCACATGGCTAATTACTGAGGATGAGTGAGAATATAACTGAGGAATAAAATGTTCAGATAAGTGAGCAAAAAAATAAGAGGTGGTGTAGACCTCTATATCAGGGACACCTGAGAAGTAAGGAAGGAAGTTACAAAACAAACTATTCTGGGTGGACACCACTAATGCAAGATAGTTCAAGCTAATACGCAGGGTATCAAAAGTTAAAAGGCCGTTAACAGGATGCATTATCCAGGTATAAAAATATTTATAAATACAGACAGTAAAACATTTCTAGGCTGCTGCAGCTCACATTATGAACATTCTCTCAAACTGCAGCCTTCAAAAAATAATCAAAAAAGCTAATGGAATGCTGGCCTTTATATCTAGAGGACTAGAGTACAAAGGGATAGAAGTTGTACTGCAGTTGTTCAAAGCCCTGGTTACACCACACCTGGAGTATTGAGAGCAGTTCTGGGCACCACACCGTAGGACGGATATATTGGTCTTGGAGGCAGTGCAGTGTAGGTTTACTAGAATGACAGCCGAACTTCAAGGGTTAAGTTATGGGAAAAATTACACAAATTAGGTTTGTATTCCCTAGAATTTAGAATGTTAAGAGGTGATCTGATCAAAGTTTTCAGGATATTAAGGGGAACAGAAAGGGAGAGAGAGAGAAACTATTTCTTCTGGTTGGGGATTCTCGGACTAGGGGGTACAGTCTAAAAATTAGATTCAGACCTTTCAGGAGCAAAATTAGGAAACAACTCTACACACAATGGGCTCAAGTTACGAATTCCCGCTAGAACGGCACACATCGGAGAGGCCCGCCTAATTTCGAGAACAAAAATTGCGCCGAATACTTATCTCGCGATTCTCCGATATCTGTAGGCTCATTTCCAGGTCGGCGCAGCAGGAGCTGCTGGGGGCGGAGCTACAGCCCTGCGCTAAAAAGAGTGCCGGCAGCTGTGAGCGTGTGCAGTGGAGGCTGCGCGCGTGCGCAGCAGCTCCCGGCTCTCCCAGCGCGTCGTCTCTGGGAGACGTCCCTAACCCTGACCGAAAGGACGTCGCCCCTAACCCAGGCCGAGTGGCCCGACGCATCTTACCTTGTCGGTGGGGCCGCCCGGCCTCTCGCTGGGGGCAGGCCCCGCCCGAAGTCTCGGCGGGACCCGTTCAGCTTCTTCTCTCCCCCCTCCATCATCTCCACCCCCGTTCATCATCATCTCCTTCCCCACCCCCTCCGTTCATCACCTTGTCCCCCACCCCACCCTCTGGTTCATTTTCACCCTCCCCGTCCCCCCGTTCAGCATCCTCTTCCCCTCCCCTCCCCATTCATCATCTCCCCGTCCCCCCTCATCGCCCCCCCTCATCACCTTCTCTCCCCCCCACCCCCCCCGTTCATCTTCCTCTCCCCTCCCGTGCCCCTTCTCCCCCTCCCTCCCTTCACCCTCACCCACCGCCCTCCCCCGCGCTGCAGGTGGTGAGTAGAAATATATATTTTTTTTTGAATCACTCAATAAATAAAAATTATTTATTTATTTAATTTTTTTGGATTGATTTATTGGTTGATTTATTTATCATTTATTATTGATGATGGCACTTTATTTGTAAAAGTGAAGTGTTTAATGTTTGTAAACCACCCTCCCCCCCCCCCCCCCCCCCACCCCCATCTCTCGTTCCCTACACCTGATTTATAAGTGTAGGCAAGGTTTTTCTGAGCATACAAAAATCTACACTTACTCCATTCTAAGTTAGTTTGGAGTAAGTTTACGCTGCCTAAACTTGCAAAACAGGCCTTTGTGGCCGGACATACCCCCTTTAAAAAAAAAAAATCTGTTCTAAAATAAAGCTATTCTAACTCACTAGAATTGGAGCAAACTAAATGCCAAGAATTGCAATTTCTAAGATGCTCCATTCTAAACTAGCTGCTCCAAAAAAAATAGGAGCAACTCGGGCCGAAACGTGAGCCCTACCGGCCCAAATTTGGCCAGTACAGATTTCTGCACATTCACCAGAGGTGCGGCGCTTTTGAGGAACTCCAAGGGCGCCAAAAATCTTCGGGCTGAGTTTGACCGCTCCCCAGCCTCTCCTCGATGGTGGCGTAGCGTGGAAACTGGATTCGGGGGCGGAGCCAGGTCCCACTGAAAACAGTGCCGGGACCACTGCACATGCGCGCTAGAGTGTGCGTGCTTGCGCAGTAGCTCCTCGCCCCCAGAATCTGAGCGTGCTGCAGGCTACGTGGGAAGGGCTGAAGCCTGTCGCCCCTATCCCTGGTCGAATGGGCTCCCTCATCGGCAGCCCGCTGCCTTCCCAGGCTGTGTTTTGGTAGGACTTCTATTTTTTTGTTATTTATTGATTGATTGATTATTACTTTGGTCTTGGTGCTTTAGGTGCAGGGTTCCTTCTATTTTTTTTATGTTAATTAATTGCTGATTACTTTTGGTGTTTTATAAGTCTTAGTGCTAGGTGCAGGTCCTCTCAGCTTCTTTGTATTTTTTTTTGTTATTGAATGCTTATTTTTGTGCTTTGTTTAATGCTTGGTGCTTTAGAATGTACTTACCTGCACTGATTTCTTAACTCTCCGCAAGGGTTTTCTGTGCGGCCACATACGCTGACCTAAGTTAGTTTGGAGCAACTATTAGCTGTCCAAACTGGCTTAAATGACCAATACAGGCATAGGTGGCTGGTAACACCCACTTTTGGAAAAAAAAACTAAAGTAAAAAAAATCCTAACTAACTCACAAATTAAATGTGCAGAATGGGGATTTTTAAGATACTCCAGAAAAATCAAGTTGCTCCAAAAAAAAAAAACAGAGCAACTCCTGGCCAAATTTGGGCCCAAAGAAGTTTGTAACTCTCTTCCGCAAATGGCAAATGATGCTAGATCAATTGTTAATTTTAAATTTGAGATTGCTAGCTTTTTCTTAAGCAAAGATAATAAGGGATATGGGCCAAAGGCAGGTATATGGAGTTAGGTCACAGATCAGCCATGGTCTCATTGAATGGCGGAACAGGCTCGAGGGACCAAATGGCCTACTCCTGTTCCTATGTAAAAAATCCCCCATTGTATTCTTAAAGGTGCAAGAGAGTCCTGCCCAAACACCATCATTTCAAATTAAATCTACAAAAATAGCAAATGCACCCACCAGTCACAAAGGTTCTGCTGTAGCTTTTACTACTTACCAATAATAGCAGTGGGCCGTAGTAGATTAACTGCATCCAGAAATGTCTCAGCTAACTGATCAGGTGCTGGGTGGACATATGCTTGTTGGTGACTCTCTATTGGCTTTGAACGACCCTAAAGTCAGAAGCAGCATTGTTAGAATTTAACTGCCATAGACAGACTCAGATCTTAGTGAATCTACCCAACAACCGAGGTGGGGTTTTTATATAAATAAAGCGCTACTTCTTTCCCCACTGGATTTGCCAAAGCCATATACAAATATCAGTAACCTAGATGATAAATTAGAGAAATATTTGATACTTTGAAGTGCATTGGTTGTTATACAGGCAGTATATGACGTGCATGGAGACATTTCAGAAAGACAGCAGACGGTAACTTTTGCTTTTTGATTCTGCACCAATATCTTACTATGCTTTACTAGGACTTCAAGCACCTCAGGTTCATATTGAAATTATACAGAAAATTTACACACACACATACAGCTTTAAAAAGCAGTCAGCTATCAATCGTTTAAAACAACTAAACTGCAACTAGCACTGTATGCTGAGAGTGGCTGGCTGGCTAGCTACCAGGCAGTTAGGCCTGCGGCACCAGGCCGCAGACAGGAGAGGGATCGGAGGCTGGGATACGGGAGAGAAACAGATCGTTGGGCCAGAGGCCTCGGGGGTGGAAAAATCAGAAAGATGCGGGGGGGGGGGGGGCGGGGCAGCGTGGCCCAGTTGCAGGAGGTTCGAGAGGCAGGGATGCTGGATCCAGCAGGTAAATGGAAAGTTGGATCCGAAAGTCCTCATCTTTCTTTATAGCTGGCAGGTTCCTCAAGTCCTGGGTAACCTGGCCACTCAGAGTTAAATTAAAAATGGAGATTCAAAGATGAGGCACACAAGCTCGTGATATTTAAATTGCCAATCCGTCTCCTGTGAGGTCAAAACCAGAAGGGGTCAGAATTTAAACTTCTACCATTTAACCTCCCACCTAACCCAAACACGTCTGTTTTTTTGAGGTCCAAAAATCCTTCCATTGGGCCCAAGTTTCCACATGATAAAAAACGGGCGCCCCTCCGAGCTGGGCCTAAAACGGCGCCGGAAAAAAACGAGCGATTCTGGAGTGCTTTGCAGCTCCTTGTCTGCTTGGCGTGGCGCCCAGCCTACACTTGCGCCGATTTTGTAAGTGGGATGGGGCGGGTACTATTTAAATCAGTTTTTTTCCTGCCGGCAACGCTGCACGTGCACGTTGGCGCATGCTCAGTGTGAAAAAAACATTGGCACTCGGCCATCTTTGTAGCTGTTTAGTTTGTTAACATTTTTTAATAAAAGTACATTGCCAGCAGCACAGAGGCTTCGTGTAGCAGTGAGAAGGGTGCAGGAAGCCTCAAAGTTGAGGCAGCCGTTTCCCGACGACCACCCCCTTTTGCCGTCGGGACATGGCTCCTCGCTTTCTGAGGCTTCCTGCAGCCTTCTCCCTTTCCCGCCAGCCGTCTGGAACGGCCCCCCCCCCCCCACCGCGGACTCCTCCTCCTCCTCCTCCTTTTTTTTTTAATGTGTAGAACAGGTTTTTTCAGTTCTACAAAAATCTTCACTTGCTCCATTCTACTTTAGTTTGGAGTACATTTTCACTGTGGAAACTTTCAAATCAGGCGTCAGTGGCCGGACACAGCCCCTTTTGAAGAAAAAATTCTGTTCCAAAGTAGAACTATTCTACCTGACTAGAACAGCAGAAAAAAAATGCGGAGAATTGCGAATTCTAAGATAGTCCGTTCTCCACCAGTTGCTCCTAAAAATCAGGCGCAAATCATGTGGAAACTTGGGCCCCATTGAGTCCACATCAGAGTGTTACAGGTCAGTGACCAGTTTCATTTTCTAAGAGAACTGAAGAACTTTTGAATATAATTCCATCTTTCCCTTCTTGGAAATTTGCTCACACCCTTCCTAGCTCTAAGAAACAGTTCATCTCTTAATGCTTTGAACTATGTTCCTCCTAATTTAATTAACTTTTTGCAGTCAAGGCAGCTACTGTTCACCCTCAAATTATCACTTTGAAAGTTCTGACCTAAACCATAACCAAACATGATTTTGAGACATTCCACTTGTAATCTTCTTGCCAGCATTATACACCTCAAACTATATTTTTGGAACACTATTTGCAGGATGTCCAGAGTGTAACAAATGGATCACCAGTTTAGTGTTGTGCATTTCTAAACAAGATACCATTATATAAAATAACATTTAATTACTTTTGGGGAAATATAGTGGTATATCTAATTGGCGTGCCATTGTGCTGACTCTTGGTTTTGTGATAATTTCTCTTTGCGATTTCAATGTTGGAATGCATTTTAAGTGCATACTATGCACTTCTACTCAGACACACTGTTCTCCGATCATCACAGCTTAAATACCACACCTGCGCACCTTAAGTGATCTGACTTTATGTTTATCACAGGCCAACTAAAATTACTACAACTGCATTTAGTTCTGACCATCCTCATCTACATTTAAAAAAAAATTAAGGACAGAGTTAGATTCTGAAATAATTGTCCAAATGTACAGAGTTGTTGTTTCTGGATTATCAGCAATTAGCTCTCAGAATCCATTTCAAGCTCAACTGGACAAGAAAACTGCCTCACCTGTACACAAGGCAGACTGGAACGCAAATATCCAAAGATGACAGAAAATACCCAAGAAGATATTCAGCAGCTGGTTAAAAAATATTACATGAAAGCTATTAAAAGTAAATATTTCAGCTCTCTTGCTCACCTCATAAAGTAAGCCATGCATGTCAAACATCCAGATCTTTTTCTGTGCTTCCTTTTCAGATATTCCAGATTCTTTCATGGCCATCACAATCAGATCCGCAATGCCTAGTGCTGCCTGCATAAAGTAGTAAGAGAGCAAACCAGCACTTGGAATCATTTGTAAAAACAAAATCATGTACAGAAGATATCAACTTCACAGAAAAAATATACAGAGCAGCACAACCATAAGTCATTTGAGCCACAATGTCCTTTATTCTCCAGCAGAAAACAAAATTCCTGTTTCTAAGATCACTTAAGTTTTGGCAGACATTTGGCAAAAACTGAAAAGTGACCAGAAACAAATATAAGCAGCTACCCTCATCAGTCTTGAGAGCAAATATGTTAATAACAATGACTACAAGATATGTTACCATAGAATTATGCTCTCCTTCAATTTGACATATTGGGCCAGATTTTGCAGTCAGTGGCAAACAAACAGCTACACTTGCACCAGACTTTCTATGGGCCTTTTAGTGTAGCGCCCTCTACAGGGCATCTGGAACGTGTATGAACAGAGTAAGCAACTGTGCATCTCCTTAACCAATCAGATTGAAGAATTGTTACTCAGCCATGGAGAGTCTGAACCAAGAAGTACACTTAGGAATATTTAATTAAATGCCAAATCATGTACAAAAAGTGAAATTTTAAAAAAAGAGGGAAAGAAAGGTGGTATTGAGAGATGAGAGAGAAGAAAAAGTAAAACATTGCTACTTAAAACTTCCAACATTAAAATCAAAAAATCACTTAGCCTGTCTGTCCTTTTGCAGATTTTGTGTCCCCTCCTCACACATTGCTTGTGGGTGATCAGATTGATAACACCTTAATAGAGGGCTTTGGAAAACCTCAGTGCTGCTCAATAGTTTCCCCCCACACAAATCACAGGATATATTCAGAGTATCCAGCAGCAGGAGATGACACGGTTGATAGAGTGATCTCTCGGAGAACCATACTTATTCCACCCCACCACCTGCTGAAATAACGCTCCAAATAGCATGCAGGACTATGCAGCTACCAGTGGTGCCATCTCTTGAACCAGAAGGTAATTGGCCACCTCCATTCGGAGGCACACACCAACACCCAGTTACCATGGTTCCTGCTCTTACCAGGGAATCACTTCAGAAAAGTAAGGTGGATGATGGCATACATTATATTTTTTGACAAAGGAGAAGCATCTTGAGAACACATGCGTCTCCCAGTATTAAGGAAAATCATAGAATTTTACAGCAGAATGAGAATAACATGGGTTTATTTTATTTCAGCTGTGTCCCGTGTGTTCACTTGGGATGGGGCAGAGTAAGACAACAACAGAGAAAAGGACGATTTCCCATGGTAGTTGACAGAGGGTAGAAGACAATGATGGAAATACTGTATTACTTCACTGAACCACGTGGACATAATTTTACATTGGGCAAAACATGCACTTAAGTAAAGTTCTCGTTGACTAAATCCAGTCTTAGAATTTTTCCATCTGCAACTAAGGTCAACAGGTGCATCTTCTGGTTGGGTCTCTGTCATCTTAATATTACACTTGGGCCTCCTCAACCATTTTCCCCACAGCATGTCACTTTGTATGGCATAGTTGTTATTCACAACAAGCCATCATGATTTTTGAGACTTTAGTAGGGATATACTGCAACCTTATCCCTCGTTGATCTGTCTGAAGCTTAGTTGAACATATGATCAGAACATTAAAAACAATAATCAAGGTATATTGCCATTCTGGTTTGCTTGCAGTTATCTCAAAGACTTATGAGCCAAGGCTGAAGAGGAAATACTTAGATCCCGAAGAGCCACCTGTCACATTTTCCTGTCACTTCAAGTATTAATCGTGGAACCACTGATGGCCATAAAATAAAGACATCCCGACTCACTACAGGATGAAAGGCATTCATGTGCTTAATTCTATGCTAGTGTTCACATACTAGCTGCAAATTATTAAATTAAACCCCTTTTGTATATGAAGCCTGTGGAAATAGGGATAGGGGCTTGCACGCCATCGATAATGCCCTGCACTTTGCGGAAACCTGCAACATGGGAAAAATCGCAGGGGTTTCACTGCTGCTGGCTGCTTTCTACAGGAAGTGATGGAGATAGCTCCGGGCATCAAGGGAAGCAAGGCATCGGTCACCTGATTTATACATAAGTGTACTGCTACTTACGAAATTTGGCACATGTTTCAGTACGTCTGAAGGCCTGGATCGAAGAGGTGGCATAATCTACCAATGCGCCTCTGTTGAAACGAATGTGTAGGTATACATACCTTAGTCTTTGGACAAAGGTGGTTGGATGAAGAAGGATGCACTTAAGGTGCCCTTTTCCCTCATGCACCTTCAGATCCTCTTCCAAACAAGCCGAGGGGGGGGGGGGGGGGGGGGGGGTGTGGAAGGGGAGAGAGAGAGAGAGAGAGAGAGAGAGAGAGAGAGAGAGAGAGAGAGAGAGAGAGAGAGAGAGAGAGAGAGAGAGAGACCCAGAAAATGCTCATCTTCAAAATTGTGAAGACAAAGTTAAAAGTTGCAACTGCCAACATGCCACAGATGAAAGGAGATGGAAAATAAATGCAGAGAACCAGCAGCAAATACAACAGAAACAATGCTGAAAACTGAACCAAATACTGTAGCAAGATAAAATTCTATAGTCAAAGATGGTACTGCATTACTGAATATGCCTTCAATAATTGCTGCGCAATCTGGCTGCTGAACTCAGGAAATTATGCCAAATAATTAATGAGGGCATTTCGGAATTTGCCTTCTGCCTTAAAAATACATCCTTTCTGCAGAACGACGATCTCTGTGCAGTAGCCGAGAAACAGGCTTGTTCACCAAAATTCTATGTCACCAGCTCAGCATCATCAAACCCACCCACATAATTAGCCCACCTGCCTCAAGTTTTGTGGGTGATGTTGGAGAAGAAAAATCATGCAGGCTCACCTCTCCTGCTCCAAGGAACAGATATTTGTGCTCTGTGATCGGTTTGTTAATCACTCTCTGGGCTGACAACAGTCCTGCCAGTGCTACTGCTGCTGTGCCTGTATAATACAAAATAACATTAGGTGGCAAACGACGACTATATAAAACAAAATAACACATTTTAAATCCAGTAAAGAGCACAACTATTTATTTTAAATTAAAAATGAATTCCAGATTTCCTTTGTTTCAAGGTGTTTAAATACACAGGTATAGTTAAAATCAAAATGCAAAAGATTACACAGGATTTAGATTGTGCAAATAAAAAAAAAAGACGAATTCTCTGGCATTGGAAAACGAAAGTATTTTTATTTTGTAATTTCTTTGCATGAAATACTTATTTAAATTTTTTTTAAAAAGTGGAGTCAGGAACAGTTAATTTCTCATTTGTTGATCTCATTTTCTATGGAACAGGTTAGGGTGAGCATTCCAGGGCAAGGTTTTAATCGTTTTTCTTTTGCTTTAAATTTGTCGCAGCAGATTGAAATTTGTTGATATTTTGCTCCTCTTATTAACTGGAAGGAGCACTACTTCACCACAGTATAGCATCTACATCCAAACCATGGTTCAATAGGAACACTATCAATTTAAGAACCAAAGAAACAGGATTTAAATTAAAAATAGAATGACGGTGACCAACTGGAATGATTTTAGTTTAGTGACAATGGGCCCAAGTTTCCACTGACTCTTACAACGACACACCTCCATGAGGTGCGCCGATTCTCCTCGCTTCTCGGGACAGCGCAGCATAAGGGGTGGGGGTTGGAGCCAGGTCCCGGCGCTGAAAACAGTGCTGGGACATCTGCGAATGTGCGCTAGAGTGTGCGCGCATGCGCAGTAGCTCCTGGTAGCCCGAATCTCTGCGACGCTCTGCAGGCTGTGCGAGAGGAACCTGAAGCACGCCATCCCTATCCCGGGCCGAGTGGCTTGCCGCACAGGCCAGCCACTGCCTTCCCGCGCTGAGGGCTACAAGAGACAGTTTGGGGGGGGGGGGGGGGGGGTGGAAAGGGAAGGGAAAAGAATCTTCAAAGTTTTTCCAGTACTTTAATATCTAGGTATCTTTATGAAAAATATATTCAGTTTAATCAGGCTGATAGCACCAACACCTTGTCCAATCTCGCTGCTTGGGATTTAAAAAAAATTAGCATTCCAATCATAACATTGTCATATTGATGATGGTTCTTTACTGTTAAAAGTGAAGTGTTTAATGCTTTGGAAAATCCTCCAACTTCCCTTCTCCCCTCTCCCCCCCCTACCCTCTGGCTACCTGCGCCTGATTTCTAAAGTGTCCGCAGGCTCGAGGGGCTAGATGGCCTACTCCTGTTCCTAATTCTTATGTTCTTATGTACATGTGCAGTGGTGATTTGTGATGTCCGCGTATGCGCAGTAGCGCTGCGAGTCTGCAACAACAGTCCCAATTTGTCGTGGCAATGTTCTTCCTCCCTCTCGTCAGCCTTGTGTTGTTTCTCCTCACGCTGCCGCTATTTTGCCATCTCATTGGCACTGAATTTACATCATTTCCTCTCTTTAAATCTGTGTTGCTGGGCTCCTTTAGGTAAAATTCTCTCAAATTCTGCCTCCTTTGTTGGGCTAGGGGCAGGCAGGAGAACTGATAGAAGTCACCGGCAGGCAGCAGCACTATCAGTTCTCCTGCCTGCCCCTAGCCCAGGAAGAGTGGCCTCCCGCACTGGCCCGCTGCCTTCCTGGACCGAGTGCAGAAAGGTGAGTTGCAGTTTGAAGATGAAGGTAGGACTTCCAATTTTTTATTTCTTATAGAATTGTTAGCAATGTTTGCAAACAAAAACTACTAAGGGCAAGGCTTGGTTGGTTTAGGTGCAGGTCCTCTCCACTTCCCTGCCCTATCCCAGGCCAAATGACCTCCGATGTACCTACCTGCGCCGATTTCTTTAACTCTCTACAAGGGTTTTCTCAAGTGGCCAAATACACTGGCCTAAGTAGAAATGGAGTAACTATTAGCTGGCCAAAGTTGCCTAAATGGGCAGAACTGGCGTAGATGGCTGGTAAGGCCCCATTTTGAGAAAAAAACACTAACCAAAAAAAAACGTAACTAAGTGAGTTACGCTGGTGCAAATTGATTGGGGAAACTGGGGATTTTTAAGTTACACCAGAAAAAGTAGATTATTCCCAAAAAAGCAGAGCAACTCCTGGCCAAAATTGAGCCCCTAGTTTCTACCTGAAGCAGCTCATCTACATCTTGCCTTGCCCTCTCTCCCTCCACTTTAATCCCTTAATATTCATGGCCGCCCCCCCCTCAATTGCACTCTTTCATGTGGCCTCTCTAGTCAAGACAAAGTCATCTCTAATCACTTCCTTATATTCCTCACCATTTGCATCCTTCACCCCTCTTCCAACCCCATTTATTTCTGCATTCACCACTGGAAAAAAAACCTCTCCCAAGTAACTTACACCCACAGTTTTAAACTCCCAACAGTGTAGCCTTTAGCCCTCCTTTCATCATCATGATACTTTTACAGTTATCAATCTGCTCAATTTCTCCCTCACCTCTGCTTCTTGTCCTTGTCCCCAGTAAAACCCTTAGTCCTTACCATCCTGGGCGTTCCCCTTTATTGTCCTCAAATTTGCTCCCTCAATTCCAAGGACTTTAACCGCCATGTCAATCCAAAAGCCTGTCTTTAGTTCTCGATTAGTTTGACAAGAGGGGCCTTCAAGTGTGCAACCACTATTTTAGCACATCTTATTGCACCCACCACAGCTGTATCCCAAACCCACAGATGTTTAATAGAACATCCATACAAAATAAAGCAGCTTCTCTTGCCTAGCCTTTGTTGCTTGTGTAGGTGTCTATGGTATCAGGTTTACTAGTTACTTGTACCTTGCAGTTTGGGAGTTTCCAGCTATTTTAACATAATATTTTCAGTTCACAGGACCATATTAATTAGAAACTTACCTTGAATATCATCATTGAATGTACAATATTTATCTTTGTATTTCCTCAAAAACCTGAAGGCATTGTGATTCCCAAAATCTTCAAATTGAATAAGGGTATTACGACCATACCTGTTAAAAACATAACATAAGAAGTAGGAGCAGGTATAGGCCATTCGGCCCCTCGAGTCTGCTCTGCCATTCAATAAGTGCACAGCTGATATTTTACGTCAACTCCACTTTCCTGCACTATCCCCATATTCCTTAATTCCCTTAATATCCCCCAAAATCTATCTATCTCTGTCTTGAATATACTCACTCAGTGACTGGGCCTCCACAGCCCTCTGGGGTAGAGAATTCCAAAGATTCACCACCCTGAATAAAGAAATGACAAATGGCTGACCCCTTATTCTGAGACTGTGACCCCTGGTTCTAGACTCCCCAGCCAAAGGAAACATCCTCCCTGCATCTACTCTGTCAACCCATGTAAGAATGATGTGTGTTTCAATGAGATCACTTCTCATTCTACTAAACTCTAGAGAATATAGGCCTAGTCTACTCAATCTCTCCTCATAGGACAATGCCCCCATCCCAGGAATCAGTCTGCTGAACCTTTGTTGCACTTCCTCTATGGCAAGTATATCCTTCCTTAGGTAAGACGACCAAAACTGTACACAATACTCCAGGTGTGGTCTCATCAGGGCCCTATATAATTGCAGTAAGGCATCTTTATTCTTATACTCATATCCTCTTGTAATAAAGACTAACTGTCACCTGTCTATATCCCCTTGAAGCATCTTTGCATCCTCCTCACAACTTACATTCCCACTTAGCTTTGTACCATCAACAAACTTGGATATATTACATTTGGTCCCCTTGTCCAAATCATTGATGTAGATTGTGAATAGCTGAGGCCAAGCACTGATCCTTGCGGTACACCACAACTTACAGCCTACCAACCCAAAAATGACCTGTTTATTCCTACTCTCTGGTTTCTGATCCTCAATCCATGTTAGTATATTACCCCAATTCCAAGAGCACGAGTTTTGTTTAATAACCTCTTGTGTGGCACCTAAATCGAATGCCTTCTGAAAATCCAAATTCACCACATCCACTGGTACCCAATCATCTATTCTGCTAGTTACAATCTCAAAAAAACAGATATGTCAAACACAATTTCCCTTTCGTAAATCCGTGTTGACCCTGCCGATTCCTATTATTATTTTCTAAGTGCCCTGTTACCACGTCCTAAATAATAGATTCTAGAATTTTCCTCCTACTGATGTCAGGCTAACTGGTCTAGTCTGTAGTTCCGTTTTCTCTCTTCTCTCCTTTCTTAAATAGCGGGGTTACATTTGCTACCCTTTCCAATCCTTGGGAACCGTTCTAGAATCTATGGAATTTTGGAAAATGACAACCAATGCATCCATTATCTTTCACCACCTCTTTCAAAACTCTAGGATGTAGGCCATCAGGTCCAGGGAAATTAGCGGCTTTCAGTCGCATTAATTTCTCCAGTTTTTTTTTCTAATACTAATTTCTTTCAGTTCCTCATTCTCGCTAGACCCTTGGTTCTCCACTATTTCCGGGAGTTTTATGCATCTGTGAAGACAAAGAATGTGTTCAATTTTTCTGCAATTTTCTTATTCCCCATTATAATTTCTTCTGTCTCAGCCTGTAAGGGACCCAACATTTACTTTCGCTAATCTTTTCCTTTTTACATACCTATAGAAGCTTTTACAGCTTGTTTTTATGTCCCTCGCTATTTTACTCTCATTCTATCTTCCTCCCAATCCTCAGGCTTAGTGCCCCTTTTGGCAACATTAAAAGACTCTTCCTTTGATCTAACACTATATTTAATTCCTCGTTAGTTACGTTGGACTACTTTTCCTGTGAGGTTTTTGTGGCTTAAAGGAATGTATATTTGTTGTAAAATATGTATTAATTCTTTAAATGCTAATCATTGCTTGTCTACAGTCATACCTTTTAATGTAGTTTACCAATCTACCTTAGCCAACTCGCCCCTCATACCTATGGAGTTGCTTTGTTTAGATTTAAGACTCTAGTTTTGGACGTAATTAAATCATTTTCAAACTCAATATAAAATTATATCATATTATGGTCACTTCCCTGAAGGTCACTTTACTACAAGGTTATTAATTGCACTATACCAGATCTAAAATAGCCTGTTCCCTAGTTGGTTCCTCAACATACTAATCTAGAAAACTATCTTGTAACATTCCATGAATTCGTCCTCCACATTACTACTGCAAATTTGGTTTGCCCAGTCTATATGTAGATTAAACTCCATGATTACTGTAATACCCTTGTTACTTCCACCTCTAATTTCCTGATTTATACTCATCCCTACAGTGCAACTACTGTTTGGTGGCCTTTAAACAAGTCCCACCAATGTTTTCGGCTTCTTAGCTCCATCCAAACTGATTCTACTACTTGATTTTCAGAGCCAATATCCTTTCTCTGTCGTCTTTATCTCATCCTTTATCAGGGCTACTAACCCTGCTCCTTTTCCATTTTGCCTATCTCTTCTAAAAGAGAAGTTATCCTGGAATATTTAGTTCCCAACCCTGGTCACTTTGCAACCACGACTCTGTAATGGCTATGCGATCAAACCTATTAATTTCTATCTGCGCTACTAATTCATCTATTTTGTAGTGAATTATTCGTGCATTCAGATATAGTGCCTTTAGCTTTGACATTTTTCTATTTTTCCCCTTGATGTCACCATAGTCACTGATGCCCGATTACCTTTGTTACTCTGTCTCTACCTGACCCACTCTGCTTATTTTTATCCAAAACTCTGCTTTGCTCCAGAGCCTTAAAATTTCTCTTGCTGCTTTTAAATTGACTCTTTCCAGAGTCCTCCCACCCCACTTCATTAGTTTAAAGCTCTGTCTACTACCCTAGTTATTCGATTTGCCGGGACATTGGCTCTAGCTTGGTTTAAGTGGAATCCCTTCCAACGGAACAATTCCCTCTTTCTCCAGTACTGGTGCCAGTGCCTCACGAAGCAAAACCCCCACCTCCCACACCACTCATTTAATCTTCTAATCTGCTTATCCCTATGCCAATTGGCACGTGGCTCAGGTAACAATCCAGAGCTCATTACCTTTGAGGTTCTGCTTTTTAATTTGGACCCCAAAAAAATAGATTGCTCAATAAATTGAGACAAATAGATTACATAATAGACAGATGTATAAAGTTATTAAAAACATCTTAAAAGTGCATCAAAATGTTCAGCATTCAGCCGATGATGATGATGCAGTCAACCATTATCTAAAGGCACCTGGATCAATCCCTGGGTATGCGGAGCTGGCAGATCTCAAAGAGAGCAGTAAAATTGGCTTCAATGTTAAAAAGACTTGCATTTGTATAGTGCCTTTCACAACCACCGCACGTCTTAAAGAGCTTGACAGCCAATGAAGTACTTTTGAAGTGTAGTCACTGTTATGTCGGAAACACGGCAGTCAATCTGCGCACAGCAAGCTCCCACAAACATCAATGTAATATTGATCAGATAATCTGTTTTGTTATGTTGATTGAGGGATACCGCTCCTGCTCCTCTTCGAAATAGTGGGATCTTTTACACCCACTTGAGAGCAGACAAGGCCTCTGTTTTAACATCTCATCCGAAAGATGGCACCTCAACAGTGCAGCACTCCCTCAACACTGCACTGTAGTGTAGTGCCAGCCTAGATGTGTGCACTTAGAGTGGGACTTGAACCCACCACCTTCTGATTCAGAGGTGAGTGTGCTACCCATTGAGCCACTGGCTGACTCTTGTGAAGAGACAAAGGAAATTCCAGTTTAGGGCCTAGAAAGCTGAAGGCGCATACCGCCAAAAGGTATGTGAAGAGCGGAGGATGGATAAAAGACCAAAATGTTCTTAAAGTTGTCTGTGTGTGGATGCTGGGTGATGAGGGATCTCAACTGTGATCTGCCTACACTCACCATCTCAGCTGAGGTATGTAGAATGGCCACTTGAACAAGTTCTCAAAGGGCTGCCAACCCCAGCATGACACGAAGGGAGCAAAATTGGAAAAAAAAAAGGATTTCAAAGCACAGCTGAAAGAACATCTGTTTAGGCAAGAGGTTAAGGATTAGAAGAATCTGTAAATATAAGGATAAGCAACTGGAATGCAGTTCCCGGATTTGGTTGGATCATTAAAGTTTCATGTCAAAGAAGGTATTAGAAGGGAAGTCATATTCTGGACTTTGCTCGATTTATTTTGTGTGTCAGTAGGGAATTACATATATACTGCAGAACCTTTCCGAGAAGTTAAAATTGGTGGGGTTGAGGGGGTCATGGTAACTTGGCTTGTACAGTGCTCCTGGAGATCCTCTCAGTGGAGGAGTGCCATATAAGATTGGTCAGTGGGGCCAGAATGGAGGAGTTTATACTTAATTGCAAAGAATGCTATTTTAGAGGGTAGATTGAGGATTCTATTCGGACTGCTGAAATATGTGCCAATAAAAGTGCACTAGAAATCAATTTCACTTTGCAGAACTGCCTCTAATGGTGGAACACAACAGGAAAATTACACACCCAGATATCCAGGCCATACAACTCTTTTGCAGGGATGGTAGGTGTTGGTGAGGATAAAGAAAGGGAGGCTCCCACACTATGTCAATCAATGGTGCTCATTGAAAATCTATCGACAATTCATTGGTAAGTTTAAATCCGGCTGGTAGGCTAGGATGACAGCTGGGCAGCAGTGTTCCGTGAGTACGGTGACCGTGGTAGTAAGCGTGCAATTTTCATTAAGCTGATTAATGAGTATTTGGATTTGTTTTATAATTCTAGCAGAATTGAGAACTCATTTTAATGAAAGTAAGATTTCAGTTTTACTTGTAGCATGAAATTACCACCTTTCGGGAACACACATTGATGCCTTGTGACAATAGTTTATCACATTCTGTGCTGGCCCCCAAGTGGCTCTATAGAGTTACTGCAAGCTAACTCAGGAGCAAACACAGTACCGAGCTCGGCACCCAACATTACCATGACTAAGATTTAACACTATAAATGCCAATCATTGTGCCAGATACTGCAAGTAAAGGCTGACAAATAATTTCCCCCTACTGACAAAGCTTGACGACAGAGACTTGCACTTTAATTTTTTCTAAAGCTAAATATCAACAGTCAGAAGATAGGTTTACTAACTTGCTTACAACTGCTTCCATAAACTCATCAATAAGTTCATCATAGCGGTTTGAACGGTCTCTCTTCTGGTAAAGACCCATGTAAAAGGGATCTTGCAATAATTTCTACAAAAAGAAAAAAAGGACAAGTTTGAAGTCTGAAAAGACGTTCCTAAACAAATGTTTTATATTCTAGTGAATCTCCTATGGAATTGCTCAGAATCAGGGTTTAAAAATGAAAGCATTGCTCCCACTCCAAACAGACCCAGGAGGTGCCATCCTTTCTAATTGAATTCCACACTCCTTTTTTCTCCCACCTGTCAATAGAGAAAGAGAGAAAGAGAGGAGGTGGTGAGGGGGTGGGGAAGAGAAAGAGAGAAGGTGGTGAGGGGGGGGGGGGGTGGGGTGGGGAAGAGAAAGAGAGAAGGTGGTGAGGGGCGGGGGGGGGGGGGGGGAAAGAGAGAGAGAAGGTGGTGAGGGGGAGGGGGAGAGAAAGAGAGAGAAAGAGAGAGAAAGAGAGAGAAAGAGAGAGAAAGAGAGAGAAAGAGAGAGAAAGAGAGAGAAAGAGAGAGAAAGAGAGAGAAAGAGAGAGAAAGAGAGAGAAAG